>NC_138343.1:69262027-69529527 GCF_046562875.1 Panthera onca
GTATAAATTCCTCTGAGTATTTGAGGCCAGCTTTTATTCTTACTTAGCAAGTCAATAGAAAGTCCACCTGGAAAACAGATCCATAAGGCACAAAACAAAATGAGAAACTTGACCTCATTGTAAACTGGAAAATAACTATTGTCTACAGGCAAGACCCTTCTGACTAGATGTCCTCTCGGAGGAAAGCATCCTCGATACCTCCTGTCAACAAGGCTGGAAGTGAAAATACACCTGGTATACCTGGCTGATGCATCCAAGGGAAGACCATGGAATCTCTGCTTATAGATATGTGGCATATGTATTCTGGCCCAGGAATTACCAAGCAAAGAACTCATCACCACCGAAATCAGAGATTAAGTTTGGGAAGGATATTAAGTTTACCAAATTTAATTTCGATAATACAGTTATCAAATGTATTGTTACATTATTATTGTAATACAGTTAACAAATTTATGTAGTATAGTTAACAAATTTAATTTCTGTAACACAAATCTTTTGTGATGTTTTGGGGCCCTGGATGGAGGGCAGTCAGTTCCCCTTCTTGGGCAACTATTTTTTTTTTAATGTTTATTTACTTTTGAGAGACAGAGAAAGACAGAACACGAGCAGGGGAGGGGCAAAGAGAGAGAGAGAGAGACACGGAATCCAAAGCAGGCTCCAGGTTCTGAGCTGTCAGCACAGGGCCGATGAGGGTTCGAACTCACAGACCATGAGATCATGACCTGGACCGAAGTCAGAAGCTCAACCGACTGAGCCACCAAGCCACAGTTGCTCCACTGAGCAACTGTTTATTCCACACCCAACCGTGTTCCTTATGGGTTTCTCACACACGGAACCACTATGCACTCACCCTAACTGCCCCAGGAGCAGGTACAAGACAACCCTTTTGCCCCAGAGCCCATTGATATTATTCATATTAGCCAATCCTAAACCTGCTTCCCCCTCCTCACTCTTTTCTTTCCAGAGAAAGCACAATAAAAATGCTTACCCCCAGTTTCCTCCACCACAGTGCCTCCTGACCCACCCTGAATGCTTCCCCTGAATGGCCTTGTGTGGTGTGCTCTGTTCTCCCCAGGAAACTGATTAACAAAACTGTAGAAGTCCAGTCTCTTACTCTGGAGCTACATCTGGCTTCACTATAGGGCACTCAAAGTCATATGGTTAAAACTACCCCCTCATCTCTTCAAAGAGAAAAGAAATGTGTGGAAAAGGGGAGTGAATTGCCTGGGGTCTCAGAGTTCTTGGCAGTTGAGGATCCAAAATTCAGGTTTCTTCTCACAATCTCATAATCCACAGTTCCTTTCTTTAAACTCTACATGAAAAGCAGAGATTACCAGAGAATAATAATATAGTAATATTCCCAATATACTGAGCAATTGATGCAGGTAAGCTGGGTCTGAGGACCCAGAGGGGGTCAGTCCCATAGCACTGGCTGAGAGGGTCCTTAGCTATAAGCAGGATGGAAATCAAACACAAGCCAGCTGGAAGTGAGAGCAGTTTATTAAAGATAAGAGCAGATATAGACAGCATCTGGGAGACTTGGAAAAGAAGAGTCTTGTCTTTGGGATTTGGGGATTTTATTGAGGATTGTGGTTTGGTGTACGTGTCCTCTCAGGCATCCAGGACTTTGTTAGAACAAGGACAAGAGCCTCAGTGTTCTTTGTAAGTCAATTATTCCTTGGACCCAGGGGGTCTTAACGGCACGATGTTTGGTGCTGGTGATCTGGAATATGCATATAGTAGCTTCGTCCAGTCATCCTGGCCTGGGCCTTCCTTAGATGTTATCTGTTGTGCTAGAAGACTCTAAAGAAACCATTAACTCCTTGTCCTTTACAAGGGGGACATACACTATTTGCACTATGAGGCATGTGTAAAGTGAAGGGGCAGGTCTCAGCAAGAATAGAAGCAGGAAATGGAGCAAAAATCAGACTTTCATGGAGTCCTTCAGTTTCTCTGTCTCACAATGAATAGAACTTATTGCTATGTTTGGCACTTTAATTATCCAACGGTTCTTCAAGGTGTTCATTATAAAACTCAGTTTGCACTTGACAAAACTGGGACTCACAAAGAGGAATTGGTTAAAACCACAAAGCCATTTTCTCCTTTATCATAGAAGCACAATTCAAATGCTGAAGCTTCCAAATCAGTGCATCAGCCTCTGCCTCCATTGAATGATATGAAGCTCATTAAAAACAAGGGTTACTGTTCCTACTCTAGTGGAAGAGGGAAAATCAAGACAAAGAGGAGATAAATAATAGTTGTGAATTATTTAATTTTAATCAATCCACAGAGAGAAATAGTGTAGTCTTAAATGAGAATATGTACTTTCTATCCCTCATTCTTTTCTTTCATTTGCATATATTCTATTCTCTATTTTTTTGTATCTATTGAATGTATATGATGTGCTAGACACTGTTCCAAGGATTCTACATACAATTCTCAAAACAACCCAATAAGATTATAATTAACTTAAGATTAATTAAGATTATAATGAGGATAATAATATCCTCATTTTACAGATGAGGAAAGAGAGGCACTCAACTACTAAGCTAAGCAGTATGGCTCCAGAGCCTACCCTTTTAGCCACTGTATTAAACTTGTCTCATATGATACATGCTTCAAAGTCTATTGTACCTGTGTATTTTCCCCAGTAAAGATATCCAACTGAAATGTTAAAAAAAAACCTAGAAATTATATACAATATCATCACATCTATCCCTGGGGGTCTTTTCTATAATATCCCCAAGCTTTATTTCTTCTCTCCGAATATCAGCATAGAGAAAAGGCTGTTACTGAGCTGTTAGAATTTGAGCTATGACAGAAGTGAAAACCCAGGGATTTTTCTGGGGAACTGGATTCCCTGGACATTTGAAAAAAGGGGGAGACTAGCTTTGGAAGAATGTATTTTCTCTGCTGTGACTCTGAAGGAACTATATTGCACATTTAAAGCTAAGAGTAAAATCAAGCTGCACATCTTTGCATATTGGATTGTAGCACATTTATGGGTATTTGATTTGTCATAGAAAACCTAATAAAGAGGCACCTAGGTGGTTCAATCCGTTAAGCGTCTGACTTTGGCTCAGATCATGACCTCACCATTTCCTGAGTTCAAGCCCCGCGTTGTGTTCTATGCCGACAGTGTGGAGCTTGCTTGGGTTTCTCTCTCCCTCCCCTCTCTCTCTCTCTCTCTCTCTCTCTCTGCCCCTCCCCTGCTTTTACTCTCTCCCTCTCAAAAATAAATAAACTTAAAAAAAAACTTAATGAAGATTTGGGAGGAAAAGTGTGTGGTATCATGGAAAGAGGGCTGGCATGGGAGTCAGGGGCCGGTTTGGGCTGTGTCCACTTAACTTTATTCCTTCAGCTTTGCTTCACTTATGTAGGCTGCCGTTTTCTTCCCTGAGTATTTAAATTGTTAAGGCACAATAAATTATAGAGGGTTCTGGAAGACTGAAAGGCAGAGAATCCACTAGGGGACCTAATGGCTATGGGAAGTATCTCTTTGGCCTAGAGGAGAAATGGAATCATGCCAGAGAGGGAAACAAGGTGATGAATACCAAGATATTCTCTCAAGCAACATAAAAGAGGATTTCCAGGAATTATTGCTTTGACCCAGCTGTATGCAGTGTCCAATCTATTAAAAATGTGGATCTTCTCATGAGGGGAACTCTCCTATAAATGCTCTTCCTTCTCCCCTCTACAACTTTTACCCCGTTGGGGACTAAGAGGAGTATCTTAATACATAAGAGTCCTCCCACCAATAAAAAGAAAACAGATTTCTCTGAAAATACTTTAGCCCCACCTACACTCAGATATCCCTTCAAGGCAAGAGTCAACAAAAAGACAGCTCACAAACCAATTCCCTACCTATTTTGGTAAATAAAAATTTGGGGAAACGCAGATGCACCTATTTGTTTACCAATTGCCTCCTTCAACAGCAGAATTGAGAAGTTAAGACAGAAGCTACATAGGCCACAAAGCAAAAATACTATCTGGCTTTTTTCAGAAAAAAATTGCAGAACCCTGCTTCAGGGAATCTTAAAGGTAACTCTAGCTCAGGAAACATCTGCACTACCTGTCCTCCTAAACTGTAGAGATGCCAATGTGGTTAGTGGCATCCTCTCAATATTTGCTCCCTCATAGTCCAAGGGTATCCTCAAGATCAAACAAGCCTCAAGGGAATTTATGTTCTTTCCACCACATCAGGCCTCTAACAGCCATGTCACCTGATTATCCTTCTCCTGGCAGAATGCACATGGCGCCCACATCTCCGAGATCACCTTGGTGCTGGTAAGGGATGCAGTGATGGGACTTCTAGAAAGTCAACTTACTACAAAAATATCCCAAATGAGCCCAATACAGCACAAAAATTAAGCAAATTTTTATGAACATCTCTGATCATTCATTTTAACTATTTTGGTGAAATATTGTCAAATGGAAAGTAATCTGCTTTTCCAGCATTTCACTCAACAAGTAGTCTTGTGACAAAATTCCATAAAGTGGCTTAATTAGCAGAAGTTACTTTATAACAATATACCAAACGTTAGGTAGATTAAGTTTAGACATTAAAAATTCGTAGAACACCACAGTTAGGAAACCCAATCATGTTGTCCACAGCTATGGGTCAATGCTCTATTGCCTTTCCTTAGAATAAATTCACCTTCTGCTGGCTATACCCTGTTTCCTAGGATGCCACCTCAGACACAAGATCTTAGAAGACACCAAGAATTCTTTCAGTTCTTCCTTAATCAAACATTCATTACTGTTCTCTTTAAACAAGACTTTCAACTTTTTTTCTTCACTCATCTCTGCCTTAGCTAAAGTTTCCCTGGAAAGCAACTAATCTAGCATCTGATATTGCCTGGATAGTTGTTTCCTTACCTGTGGGCTCTCAAACCCTGGGACAAAGAGCATTCTATAAATTCATCCTGATGTCCTAGGGAAATATGTACAAAATCTATTTTATTACATAGACTCATCATCTTATCTTTTCCATCCTTTGTTCAACCTTTCATCTTCTCTGGAACTCTATAGTATACTCAAGTCCTAGATGATTCTTTCATGAAGTATTTTTCAAGTTCTGGATTAACAGCTTGTTAGTTGGGGCATGAGATCAATATAATTGATCAAAATAAGCTTTTTATGAAAGGAAGGTTTTAATGAAAAGGAAGGAAAGAGGTATACACAGATCAGAAAGGAAAATATTAGAGTGCACCACACTTGTTAGCATATACACACTTTTCTATACTGTACATATATATGATATATATTATATGTATATATATACATGTGTATATATATATATACATGTACATATATATGATATATATTATACATAAACTTTGTATACATATGAACCATAATGTAAAACAAAATTCTTTCTGTGGATTAATGTCAAAAATATTTGTAAGTTACTGTTCATATGTATTTCCTTGTCTCCCCACCCCATCTTTCAGAATTCTTCCTTTAGTACATAACTGCATTTGGAGTTGGATTAGATGTGCCTTTAAGAATTCAGATAGTTTTTGAGAACCAAAATTGCCCTCTAAGATTGCTTTGCTTGTTCTTTTCTTAATTGTTCCTTTAGATCAATTTAGTTGGACAATTGTTATCTCATTTCTTGGCCTGAACACAGAAGAAAACTTTTACATGGTGAAATAAAATGTCACTGCAGCACTAGAAATTTAATTACTAATTAATGTCTTTATTTATATCTGTAAATTGATCATTTAAAGCCTACCTTACTGTAACTCTGAAAATAAAATTGTTTTAACATTTAGAACTTTCTGTAATTCATAATACACAGGCTTATCTAGATCACTGTTTTAAAGCATCTCAGTAAATTGTTCTTTGAAATTGAAATAATTTATTTGAGAAAAAAAACAAATAAATTCCTTGAGAATGATAAAGAGCATTATTTCCACTGGAGTAGAAATCTGTTCTCACTCTCAGCTACTGTAGACAATGGCAATGACAATCTCAGTCAAGTGAACTTCATTACATTCTGATGAAATGATAATTCATGGTTCATGGGGCACTGTACAACTAAGACCCTGGCTTTTACCAATACCTTTCATCATTTGTTCCTGTAACTCCACCAATTAACTGACTTGGTAGAACTGTGCATTTTTTAATTGCCAATAACATGAAGACTTTTCTATCCATTAGGAAGCTCAATTTTTTTTTCAAATAGATTACAGTATCATCCTGACTTTTATCTTTGTATCGTCAAGATCCACATTGAAACTTATCAGTGGCAGTATTGAATCTTATCCTCTTTGGACGTAACTTGAACTAGGTGACAGCTGGGGTCTTTTTCAGTTTTAAAAATCCTTGGGGTGCCTAGGTGGCTACAACTCTTGATTTCAGCTCAAGTTGTGATCCCAGGGTCATGGGATCGAGCACGATTGCTTGAAATTCATTCTCTCTCTCTCTCTCTCCCCCCCCCTTTGTCTCTCCCCCAGTCTCTCTCTATCTAAAATAATGAAATAATATAATAATAATAATAAAAATAAAAATAATAATAATAATAATAATAATAATAAAATTATTTTCCTGGCCCATACGATACCGTATGATCTGGCTCTGCCTGTCTCCCTAACTGCATCTGATGCCATTCCTTGGTTCTCCATGCTCCAGTCACACAGGTTGACCCCTAACCCCAAAAGAGATCAAGCTGTTATCTATTATGGCCTATGCTCTTCCATTCATCTGGAACATTCTTTCTTTGATCCCATTTTCTAGCTCCTACACATCCATCAGATCTCACCCAAAAGCCCACTCCTCAGGGAGACTTTCCCAACAATCCTTATTTAAGGAACCCCCAGTCTACTCTCCATCATAACACCCTGTTTATTACTTTTCTTCTATGTGTAACAACATGGTTTTGTCTCTCTTTATTTAATTTTGTTTCACTGGAATATAAATTCCATAAGGGCAAGAAATTTCTGTCCTACTTTATCCTGTATATTCTCACCAGAGGGCACAGTTTCTACTATGTAGAATATCAATACATTTGTGTTTAAATAAGTGATTGAAGGAATCCTTGAATTCTTTTAAATCAATTTGTCAAGCTCTTGAAAATTAGCATTAAAAGTATTCCTTCTTTCTGCTTGTCTCCTGCTTTCAGACCCAGATTGGATGCTTTGTAATCAGACACAATACAGGGAAATGTTTTTACAATTGTCTCTCTATCCTATGATATCCAATGATCCAATGTCAAATCAAGAGGTGGCTGTTGTCTCATTCATTTCCCAGTCATCACATCCCTGACTTTCTCCTTCTTTCACTGATTCACTTTGAGTGTAGTGTCCTCATTAATCTGTTTATTCACATATTTGGTGAGCTCTTGCTATGTGCTAAACACTAATATAAAAGCAAGATCTATAGCAGTTAAGAAAACAGACAAAATCTCTGCCTCCATGAAGTGCCACTCAAGTAAATTCCTACACATAAAATTGCTTGAAGAGTCAGAGCACATTTCATTTGCCTTTATTTCTCTCAGAGCATTAGGTATGTTGCCTTACACATAAGGAGTGATTAATAAATACTTTTAAAAATAAAATCACAAAATGTAACAAAACAAAGCCTAGGACAATGTTAATCCTATAGAAGGTGATTAGACATGCTCAAGTAGGGCTTAGAGGGCCATGACTCAGAGAACATATATAGAATATTATCTTTGACTTCTTCCATTACCACCTCACCCTGAATCCAATTCACCTTTTCAACACACAAAAATGTTACACATCTAATCAGGTTCAGGGACTCTGTTCATTCCACTTCCACTGTAACTTTTTCTGTTCTCACTGCCACCACCCAAATTCTAGACTTCTTTGGCTCATTCTCATACAACCTCAATAGCAATAACGTCCACTTTCCCAGTTCTTTGTCCTTCCAACCTATTTTATACTATACTGCAAGATTAATATTTCTAAGTCCTACTGTTAATCATTTCAGTAATTTTCCCAAATGTCTTCAGTATCTTTCCACTGCTCACCAAATTACATACACACTTTACTCTGTTGGTCAACAATCCCTATAGTATGATCTGAAATGACTTTTTAAAACTTACATCCCACCACTTAACTTTGAATTATTGATAACCCAGTCAAATAGAAGTATATTCCCCAACTTCTTGTAACTGACTTCATTCAAATACATATGCACATTTTTAAAACTCCCTATTGAAGAAACAGTGACGATTCATTAAAGACATAGACACCCATGCCACATTATGGAGTTTATCCTAGCTCCATATACTACTACCTGTGTGGCCTTTGACAAGTTACCTAATCTTTCTGGGCCTAAGTTTCCTCCTCTCTAACAGGAGACAATAATGTCTGACTCACAGAGTTATTTTTAAGACAAAATGAATTTGTATATGCAAAGCTCCTAGAATAGTGACTGGCACAAAATATACTCTCAAAAACTAATCCCTGGGGGACCTGGATGGCTCAGTCAGGTAAGCATAGACATCAGCTCAGGTCATGATACAGCTCGTGGGTTCAAGCCCCACATTGGGCTCTGCTGTCAGCATGGAGCTTGCTTTGGATCCTCTGCTCCCCTCTCTGCCCGTCCCCTGGGGCATAAATAAATAAAACATTAAAAAAAAACCAACACCTAGTATCAGAATTCTACTTATTTCTAGAGAACAGGAAGCCTCTTTAGACTCCCCAAATGGATTTTATTTTTCTTTGCTTTGCACATTTTCTGGCATTTTGTTGACCATATTTTGCCATTTAATACGTTCTTTCACATTTTTGAGATACTTGTAAGTATGATTTCCTTCTATTAAAATGATAAACCACTTAAAAGCAGATAACATGTATAATGCATATTTTACATATGGTTTCTAAAATAGTGGCTGGTAGATACTTGGAGATTAAAACTGAATTTTTTAAAGAAGTTATATTTCACCAGAACTGGACAAAACAAACATATGACTCGTTCAAAAACTTTTTGTGTCCTATACCATATCTACAAATATTTAAATCAGTGGTTATCGAAGTTTGGACTAGGGATCCTTAAAATAAAACTATCCTCATAATTTATAATACTGAGCCATTTGCCTTTTTCATTCTTATTCTCTCACAGGTATACTCTGGAGTCTCCCAGAAGCTTAATGACATGTAATAATGTGATAACGTAACAGATTGAATGCAGAAGTAGATATTAGAACCCAACTATCTTTTTTAAAACCAAACATTTTAAGAAAGCTTTATTATATCTTTTGAAAAACCACTCTTCAGGAGAGAACAAAGTCCTAGGGTTTGGCTAATTCACAGGCTTGAAAACCCATATTCTGGTAATTACTGTCAACAAAACATGAACTGAAGACAAAGCTGAACAGACAGCTAGCACTCCAAGAATTTATTTAGACGTTAGTCACAGGTGGAGAGAAAGGGACATGTGAAAGAAGCAAAAAATTGTGGATAATAATCAGTGCCATTCTCAATGCTCTACTGATACTCGGTTTTCTATCACTAGATCACTTAACTCTAGAAGTCTCTAAGGGCTGGTGCACAGTGGAAATGGGATGAGTTTGAAATTCAGAAGGTTTAAGTGTGACTCTTAGTTCTGTTTATTTCAAGTCCTTTAGAATTGTTTATTCTCTACCTTTGACTGGTAATTGAAGATAATAATAATAACTGCTACCACTTATGGATTATTTACTCCCCACTAAGAGCTTTAGTCTTCATTTAATTATTAAAACACAGCAAAAAGTAAGATATGAATTACTAGTATTCTCAACTTACAGATAAGGAAGTTTAGTTTTACAAAGACAAAGTAAAGTGTGGAGGTACACAGAAAAGTGCCCGGGCAGATTTAAATCCAGATAGTCTAACTCAACAATTCTTATTCTTGAACAGTTTATTATAAAAGTAAAGTGATTTGTGAGAAAGTACTTTGTAAACTCTAAAAAGTTGCCTACATGACAATTATTATGACTTTAGATGTTCTTTTTTGTGATCTTATTTCCTTTCAGAATGTAAATTTATTGATATTTACACTAGTAATTTTTGATAAAAAATAACTTGCATGGCATGTAAAGAATTTTGAGAAATCCTCCAGAAAAGGAAAGGAAGCTTTTGTGTGTGTGTAAGATTAATCCTAAGTTTCTCAAAATTATTTCATAACGGAAAACTTTTTCCATAACACTAATTTCTCTATCAAATCATTAGTGTACTGTAGAATACACATGCTGACCTAAGCATTTTTCCCATGTTATTAAAAACTTTCATAAAGACTGTTTGTAATGGATGCATACCTTTCCTCAAATGAATATAACATGATTAGCATAATCATTCCCCTTTACTGGAATAGAATTTGTTCCCGAGTTTCAGCTTCCATAAATAATGTGAAGATGAACATTTTTGAGCAGTTTTCTTCTGTATGGGACATAAATTCTTCTAATAGTTTTTCAGCTCAATGTCAGACTGATTTGTAGCAGTGGATGAGAGTGTTCATTGCACTATGTCCTTCCTTGCTAGCACTGATCAATCTAATTTAAAAACAATTTTCCTTATTTGATACCTTTGATAGTATGAACTTACTAGTTTTTTATTTTATTTTTTCTCAAGTTGTGAAAAGCAAGATATTATATTATTTTTTCAGCTTTATTGAGATATAATTGACAACCAAAATTCTAAGATAGTTAGTGATTAATGTGATCATTTGATATATATATATATATATATGTATCATAAAAGGATTCCCTCCATCAAGTTAATTAATGCATACATAACCTCACATGTTAACTTTTTTTATGAGCACACTTAAGTTCTACTCTCTTAGCAAATTTCAATTATACAATACAGTGTTATTTTTTTTTTTTTAATTTTTTTTTTCAACGTTTTTTAATTTTATTTTTGGGACAGAGAGAGACAGAACATGAACGGGGGAGGGGCAGAGAGAGAGGGAGACACAGAATCGGAAACAGGCTCCAGGCTCCGAGCCATCAGCCCAGAGCCCGACGCGGGGCTCGAACTCACGGACCGCGAGATCGTGACCTGGCTGAAGTCGGACGCTTAACCGACTGCGCCACCCAGGCGCCCCTACAATACAGTGTTATTAATGATAGTCACCATGTTATGCATTAGGTCTGAGGACCTTATTCATTTTATAACTAAAAGTGTGTGCCTTTTTTATCAGCGTCTTCTTATCCCCCCTACCTCTCAGCCCTGGCAACCACTCTATGTTTATGAGTTTGGCTTCATCATTTTTTTATTATACGTTTAAGTGATACCATGCAGTATTTGTCTTTCTCTGTTTTATTTTTCTTAGCATAAGGCTTTCCAATTTCATGGAAGGCAAATGTCACAAATGGCAGGATTTCCTTCTTGTTTAAGGCTCAATAGCATCTCATTTATATATATACCATTTTCTTTATTCATTCATCCACTGATGGACACAAGTTGTTTCCAAATCTTGGCTATTATGCATAAAAATGCAGTGAACATGGGAGTACAGATATCTCTTCAAGTAATGGTTTCATTCCCTTTGGATATACATCCAAAAGTGGGACTACTGGACATATGGTAGTTCTATCTTTAATTTTTGAGAAAGCTTCATACTGTTTTCCATAGTGGCTGCACCAGCTTGCATTCCCAAAAGCAGTGTACAAGGGTTCCCTTTTCTCCACATCCCAGTCAGCATTTGTTATCTCTTGTCTTTTTGATAATAGACATCCTAACAGAATTGAGGTGACATCTCATTGAGGTTTTGATTTGCATTTTCCTGATGATTAGTGATGTTGAGCATCTTGTCTTGTACCTGTTGGCCATTCAGATGTCTTCCTTGGAAAAATGTCTACTCATATCCTTTGACCAATTTTTAATCAAACTGTTTTTTTTTTTTTGCTATTGAGCTGTTCTTATATATTTTAATGTCAACCCCTTAGCAGATATATGAATTGCAAATATTTTTCTCCCATTCAGTAGGTTGCCTTTCATTTTGATGATGGTCTCCTTTTCTGTGCAGAAATTTGTTAGCTTGATATAGTCCCACTTGTTTATTTTTGCTTTTGTTGTCTTTTCTTTTGGTGTTAATTCCAAAAGAACATTGCCAAGGCCATTGTCAAGAAGCTTACTCCCTGTTTTCTTCTAGGAGTTTTATGGTTCCAGATCTTATGTTCCAGTCTTTTAACAACAAGCAAATTATTAAGTAGGTATAATTTCATTATAATTGCTCATTGGTAGTTGGATAAGTGTTCTGACATATAATATTATTTTTGTAAAAGGGACTGATTTAGCTATGGAAGCTGAGTGCATGGTTACACACACACACATACACAAAATAGTATAAGAGTTTTTGTTTGGCAAGGAGAAGGAAAAAGGTTTTGTGGAGAAGTGGCTCTAACAACAGAGAAGAAAGAGGAAGGGGACAGAGCATCTGATCCTCTTAGCCTTTTGAACTGGGTTTGAGCTCCTAGGAATAAGGAAATAAAAAATTAGAAGATGCTGAAACTGTTCATTTTGTGAAGCTATACATACGCTCAGCTATTTTTAGAGCTTATATCACAAAATGCAGCATGAACTGGAGTCATGGAATATAACCCATCGTTGGCTGAAAACTGGAAACTTGACACACACTTGTTATCACATCCCCTAAAAGGGAGTGTCAAGGCTATTTCAAGTGACTGTTTTTGCCATAAACTGGAATATGCAATACATGGAAGTATAGAGGAAGAGCATGTTTGCTCCAGAGTTTCACCAGTAAGAGCATTAGCTCTGGAGTCAGACTGCCTCAGTTCAAAAGTTGGCTTTGCCACTTGGTGGCTCTAAAAACTTGAGCCCCATTGTGCTTCAGATTCTTCACCTGTCAAATGAGGGCACTAAAACACCTATGGTACGCGTTTATTGCAAAGATACAATAAAATAGCCTATAAAAAGCATAGCATAATGCCTCACACATAATAAGTGCTCAATACATAGCATCTACAGTTATTATAACTGACAAAATCGACTTGCATACATAATTTTTAGCCCTTTCAGGGCATCATAAAGTAACAGAAGGAAGATAAGGCTGAGGTCCTGTCTTATAATCAGGAATGACAAGCCAAGAGACATTTGTGTTACTGTTAAAAGGGAGGTAAAAATCATTAACCATAAAGAACTCAAGGTTAAATAATTAATAAAGCAGTCCAAAGTTTTAGTTTAAAAATATTGTTAAATCCTGATGCTTTTGCCTCTCCTTCCCTTTAATTATTCATCCTTCAAAATGGAATGCACAGAGTAAGAACAAAGATTAGCTATGAATCTTGCTGAAGTAGAAAGAGCATCAGAATGGAAGTCAGGGAATGTGGTTCCTTGTCTTCATTCTGTAGGCATCCTTGGGGTAAATAAGTCATTTTACAGCTCTGAGGCTCAGTTACATCAGCTGAAAAATAAGTATACCGGAATATATTTTCTTGTAAAATGGAAAATGTTATACTGTGAAAAAATCTCTGGCTTGGTTATCAGAGAAACAGATCTGAATCTTGACTACACTTTCTGACTATGTGATCTTGAGAAGGTCACTTTACTTCTTGGTCATTTCACTCTATGGATACACTTCACTTCTCTATCTATACACTGTCAAACTACTGAGGAATATATGAATTATAATGCCTTTAGATTACTTGTTGACACACCATCTCGAAACAAATTAAGACATGTTATAAATAGAGGTAATCAAATAGTCATGGAACAGATTTTTTTCTCTTTGATTTGACTGAATATACCATGTCAGATAAAACTACTTTAAATTATTTGCTACAGTTCCTATATTCAAGATGAGAAAGGTTTTAAAATGAATATGACCTTTAAGATTATGTACGTCAACCCCACTATTTTATATATTAGAAAACTAACCTCAGAACCACAGTCAAGGAGCTGGGGGAATTGTATCTTTTTTCGTCTCAGTCCTATTTAATGTGGTTAAATTCATCTCTTCAAGACCCATCTATGCTATGTAATATAAGTTAATTCTTCCAAGGAACCCAGTACTAATTTTAAAAAGACACTGAAGATTTTGATTGATGGCTTAGAAGAATTTACATGTCTTAATATTCTTTATCCTCATAGCTCAGGTGAAATCTCATCCAGTTTCAAACACCTCAGTAAATCAGTATGAAAGGAAACATTCTCCTTTTCCTACGTTAAAAATGTAGAAATAAATAAGTGTGCCCATATCACGAGAAAGAGTCAGGAAAGTATTCCCACCTTACCAAGAACTAACATGAAAATTAAAAAAAGAAAAAACCAGTTGCCCATGGATAAGTAATTACAAACCATTCTAAGAGTTGGAGTCTTCTTTTTTTTTCTTAATTTTTTTAATGTTTGTTTATTTTTGAGAGAGAGAGAGAGAGAGAGAGAGAGAGAGACAGTGTGAGTGGGGGAAGGGCAGAGAGAGAGGGAGACACAGAATCTGAAGCAGGTTCCAGGCTGTCAGCACAGAGCCTGATGTGGGGCTTGAACTCACAGACCCTGAGATCATGACCTAAGCCGAAGTCAGATACTTAACCGACTGAGCCACCCAGGGGCCCCTGAGAGTTGCAGTCTTCTTAAACTAGTCTGCCTACTATCAAAAGCCTGTAAATTAGCACAGGACTCTCACTGGCCTTTTCTATCTTCATTGGTGATGGGTTTCTGTTGAGTATGGAAATTAACTGTGTTTTTAAAGTGATCAAGCCACTGAGCTCATGATGACTTACCTCTAATTTCAAAAGTGCATCCCCCAAATTCTGAGGACTACATAGCCTTACTTTTCCAGTCTTTAAATCATCTCTCTGTCCCACCATTTCATTTATTCCCTTTCTACCACAGGAACAGCAGGCCCACATTTCTGATTGTGCAGGAATTGGAGGCCAACATCAAGCTCTGTGACATGCTTGAATGACAAAATAATGGAACGATCCCTGGGATTCTGGAGTCACAGCAGAGATATTTATTGCTTAGCAACCCCAACTGATGTCAAGAGTTTTGCTAAATGCAGATTGTAAGGAGGACTGTAGAAAATCAAAATTGCTTTGCTATAATTCTTTTAAATTGTTTTCAACAAAAAAAAATATTAATTAATTTACCCATTTATGTTTTTGATTGATTGATATAACAGCTTTCCGGCCAAGCACTAAAGAAGCAATTACAGTTAGCTGGTCACACTAAAGGGCCATAGAAATACAAAACTTAAAAGAACTCCCACAACTTCTCCTGGAGGATAATCATCTGCTTTTCTGAATTGATATTCAAGTGCATTTCTCTAATCATTGTTGCTACTCAGTCTAGGAAAGTAACAAATAATAATAGAGTCTTTGGAAGCACATTGAAAATAATGGTATATTACTTAAGAACTATCATTTATTAACAGCATAATCCAGTTCAGACAGCATATTTACTATTCCCTGTTTGAGGCCTTTGTTTTCAGGAAAAGTAACTTATTGCATTCTCAGTAGTGCTAAATAAAGTCTCACAGGCTCTTTAATTAATTTCAAATGCGCTGTAGGGAGCCAAATATAAAATATGAACTATTTCTTTAAATCAAAAGTATATATCCAGTTTATGTAACTATAAAAATCGTACCTGCTGCTACCAGGAATTGCCACTAGAAGACATGCTTTATTGGTTTTCACGTAGCTCTAACCAACAATAAAAACTGAAAAGAAGAGCTTATTGACATTTTGGATATAGCTCCTTAAAATGAAAGCCCAGTGTGAGGATGGTATTCTTTTCCCAACCATAAACATGGGCATGTTTTTTTTTTCTAGAAAGCGGGATGCCAATGTTAGGAAAACAACAGACAACTCTTTCAGTCGTCATCCATATGGTACAGGCCAGCAGTAAAGGGAGATATCTCACAAATTAGCTGCATCCTAATGAACCAGAGTGCTCAATTAACACAAATGATTTATTTAAAAAATTAGACACAACACATTTAGAGAGAGAAGCCAATGAAAACACCAGATTTTCAGGAGGGTTTTTTTTCCTGTCTTTATTCCTTTCTTTTTCATTTCTTTTATTATTTATTTGTTTGTTTGTGGAGATTTTCAATTTCTTCTTGAATCACTTTCACTAGTTTGGGTGTCTTTCAAGGAATTTGCCCATCTCATTTAGGTTATCTAATTGTCGACATACTATTGTTCTAGTATTCCTTCATATATATGTATATCATATATATTTTTATGTAAGGTGTACTTACATTTTTTACTTCTGTAAGGTCATTAGTAACATTCTCTTTTCCAATTACTGATTTTACTAATTTGAGTCTTCTTTTTTCTTGATTATTTTACTTTTTCCAATGTTTTATGGTGGAAGTTTAAATTATTAAACTGACATCTTTCTTCCTTTTTAATTTAAGCATTCATAGCTACAAATTTCCCTGTAAGCGCTATTTTATCTGCATTTCATTAAGTTTCAGTATGTTGTGTTTACAATGTCATTTATCTCAAAGTATTTCCTAATTTCCTCTTATGATTTCTTTGATACACGGGTTATTTAGGAGTGTGTTGTTTAATTTTCATATATTTGTGAATTTCCCAAATTTCATTTTTTATTGAGTTCTAATTTTATTCCATGTGATCAGAGAACATACTTTATATCATTTACATTTACTGAGATATGAACTATCCTGGAAAATGTTCCATGAGCACTTGAGAAGAATGTGTATAGAGAGAATGTTACATGTAGCTGGTGTATAGTGTTGTTCAAGTCTTCTGTTTCTTTGCTGATCTTATAACTGTTTTATCAAATGTTGAAAGTAAGTTTTGAAGTCTTCAGCTGTTATTGTTGAACGGTCTACTTGCCCTTTCAATTCTGTCAGTTTTGCTTCACATGTTTGGGGCTCTGATATTAACATATATGTTTATAGTTCTATTGTCTTCTTGGCTTGACACTTTCATTATTACAAAATATCTTTCCTTTCCTCTAGTAAAAATCTTTGTCTTATAGTCTATTCTGTCTGCTATTAGTACAACTGTTCCCATTCCCTTTTGGTTACTGATTGCAAGGTATGTCTTTTTCCATATTTTTATTTTTAATGTATTTGTGTCCTTGAATCTAAAATGTGTCTCTTGTACACAGCTCAGAGTTGGATCATTTTTTAATCTATTAAACTAATATCTTTGCTGAGGTATCTGGGTGCTTCAGTCGGTTAAGCGTCCGACATCAGCTCAGGTCATGTTCTCACAGTTCGTGGATTTAAGCCCCTGCTGACAGCTCAGAAGCTGGAGCCTGCTTCGGATTCTGCGTCTCCCTCTCTCTCTGCTCCTCCCCAACACGTGCTCTGTCTCTCTCTCAAAAATAAATAAAGATTAAAAAAATTTAAACTAATATCTTTGTTTTAGTTTATGCTTACTTTAATTACTAACAAATTAGAATATATGTCTGTGATTTTATTTCTATATATAGTATATTTTGTTTATTCCTCCATTTTTCCAGTACTACATTCTCTTGTGTTAGGCAGGCATTTTCTACAGTGCAGTTAATCCCCTTGTTGTGTCTTTAACTATATATTTTTAGTTATTTTCTTAGTGGTTGACCTGGGAATTATAGTTAATATCTTAAAGAAAAAAATCTAGTTCAGATTAATACCAACTTAATTACAGTATTGTACAAAAATTTGGCTCCAATGCAGCTCCATTTTCTTCCCTCTACTTTCTGCTTTTATTGTCATACAAATTACACCTCCCTAGGTTGTATGTGAGTATAAACAGATTTACAATTCTTGCTTTATGCAGTTATATTTTAAATTAGTCATAGGAGACAGAGAACAAACTAATAGTTGCCAGGGGAAAGGGGAATGGAGGATGGGCAAAATGGATGAAGGGGAGTGGGAGGTATAGGCACCCAGTTATGAAATGAATATCTTGGAAATAAAATACACAGCATAGAGAATATACTCTATGATACTGTAGTAGTGCAGTGACAGATGGTAGCTACACGTGTGATGAGCATAGCGTAACATACAGAGCCTTTGAATCACTGTGCTGCACATTTGAAACTAATGCAGCATTGTGTGTCAACCATACTCAAGTAAACATTTTTTAATAAATTAATTAATTATAAAAGGAAACTTCTAAGTAAAAATACATTCACACTGTTTTGTTTTCTTTTGTTTTTTAGTTTACTTAGATAGTTACTATTATCAGTACTCTTTATTTCATCTTTTGGATTCGAGTTACTATCTAATGGTTTTTCATTTGATATTGAAGCCATCCTTTTATGATTTCCTATGGGGAAGTCTGATAGTAATGAATGCTCTCAGTTTTGCTTATTGATACATGTCTTAATTTCTCCTTCATTTTCGAAGGACAGTTTTGCTAGAGATGGTTTTGCAAGAGATCATTTTGAAGAACACTTTTGGTTAACAATCTTTTTCTTCCAGCACTTTGAATGTATCCTCATACTGCCCTCTGGCTTTCATTGTTTCTGATAAGAAATTGGCTGTTAATCTTACAAGGAACCCCTTGCACCTCATGAGATGTTTCTTGCTACTCTCAATATTTTCCCTTTGTCTTTGGCCATTGACAATCTGGTTAGAATTTGTCTGGGTATAAATACCTTTGAGTTTTCATATTTGGTGTTCACCAAGCTTCTTGGATGTGTCAATAAATTTTTCATCAAATTTGAGTTTTTAGTCATAATTTCTTCAAATATCCTTACTTCACCTTTCTCTCTCTCTTCTCTACATCTGGAAATATCATTATGTATATGCCTTATGCTTAATAGTGTTCCATTGATTTTGAGAATCTGTTTTACTTTATTCTTTTGTCTTTCCATTTCTAAAACTAGATAATCTCAATTAATTTACCTTCAAATTTACTGATTATTTTTTCTTCCTGTTCAAATCTACCAATTGAGCCTATCTAGTAAATCTTTTATTTCAGGTATTGTACTTTTAATTTATTTTTTTAATGTTTATTTATTTTTGAGAGAGAGAGACAGAAACAGAGCAGGGAAGGGTCAGAGAGAGAGGGAGACACAGAATCTGAAGCAGGCTCCAACTCTGAGCTGTCAGCACAGAACCCGATGTGGGCTTGAACCCACGAACTGTGAGATCATGACCTGAGCCGAAGTCAGACACTCAACCAACTAAACCACCCAGGCACCCTCAGTTATTGTACTTTTAAACTACAGTTTATTTGTATTTTTATTAATTTCTATCTCTTTATTTGTATTTGCTATTTGTTGACACATCATTCTCAAACTTTAATTCTTTAGACATTCTTTCCTTTAGCTATTTGAGCATTTTAAATTTTTTAGTTTTTTTAATCTTTATTCATTTTTTTAAATTGTTTAAGTTTACTTATTTATTTTGAGAGAGAGACCGACAGAGCATGAGCAGGGGTGGGGCAGAGAGAGAGAGAGAGAGAGAGAGAGAATCCCAACTAGGCTCCACACTGCCAGCGTAAAGCCCAATGTGGGACTCAAGCTTACGAAATCATGAGGTCATGACCTGAACTGAAACCTGAGAATCAGGCGCTTAGCCAACTGAGCCACCCAGGTGCCCCATAATGTTTATTCATTTTTGAGAGACAGAGAGAGACACAGCACAAGCAGGGAAGAGGCAGAGAAAGAGGGAGACACAAAGTCCAAAGCAGACTTCAGGCTCTGGGCTGTCAGCACAAAGCCCAACACGGGGCTCCAACTCACGAACCGCAAGATCATGACCTGAGCCAAAGTTGGATACTTAACCGACGGAGCCACCCAGGCACCCCTATTTGAGCATTTTTTAAATAGCTGATTTAAAGTGTTTGTCTAATAAGTTCAATATCTGGGCTTCCACAGGGACAGTTCTAGGTATGGGACATACTTTCATATTTCTTTGTATATCTCATAACTTTTGTTGAAACCCAGACACGTTAAATAATATAATGTGACAACTTGGGAAATTAACCCATCCCCAGAGTTTGCTGATGTTGCTGTTTGTTATTCTTACTATTATTGACCTTTCCGAACTAATTCTATAAATTGTATATTTTGTGTCATATCACTGAAGTTTCTGTTCAGTTATCTTAGTGGCCAGCGAATGATTGAACAAAGATTTCCTTAAATGTATGGAAACAGTAACTCCTCCAATCCCTTCTGAAGGGCTATGTGTGTATTTGAGGCTGCCTTCAACACTAGGAATTTACAACTCTATCTTAGCCTTTGCTTTGTGCATACACAGAGCCTCAAGGTGAGCCAGAGATGAGAGCTGCTATGGCCTGAATATTTGTGCCCCCTCTAAAATTTACATATTGAAATCCTAACCTAGTGATATTATCAGGACTTGGGGCCTTTGGGAAATGATTAGGTTGTGCAGAAAGGGCCCTCATGAATGGAATTAATGTTTCTATAAAACTTCTGAGAGAGATCCCTGGCCCCTTCCATTACGTGAGGACACAATGAGATGATGCCTTCTATGTGGAAGTGGCCTTCATCAGACATTGAATCTATAGGTGCCATGATCTTGAACTTTACAGCTTTTAGAACTGTGAGAAATAAATGTTTATTGTTTATAAGCCATTCAGTTTTATGGTAATTTTATTATACTAGTCCACACAAACTAAGACAGGTGTTTAGGTCCTTCTCAGGTTTCTTCTTAGCATGTACATAGCTCTGGGCATTTAAAAAGCCCTAAGCATGCATGTGACCTTCCACATCCCCAGGAATATGTCAGGTCTTTTCAAAGCCACTATAGACATCTCATTTTCAGATTTTTTTAAAGTTCTTTGGTTAGCCTCTTGTTGGCTCCAACTGTTAACCACCATCTCAGGCAGTCAAAATATTTAACAATTGCCTCTAATTGTTTTTGACAGATGCCCCAGGAAAAAGGCTGTTCTCACTAGGTGAGCTATAAGTCACATTAAGTAAAAACAGCCTTGTCAGCAAGAAACATCTGACAGGTAAAATAATGATAATTCTCTTGGAATGGGTCTTCGGAGGAGCTCAAGCCCCACTGTGCACTTCCAAATGCTGCCAGGTTGCTGATTTTCACCATGATTATGCGCTGTTGGTTTTTAAGGTTACCATAAATCTTAGCAGGAGGGCATGGGAATAGGGGAAGTTAAAATTCCAGAATAATTACTTTTTTAATTTCAATTCAGCTGTTTTTACAGATTCCAACAAGACTTTGGTTAATTTCCAAAGTTCTATAAAACATTCTGACAATTTCTGCCATTGTTCTCACTTTACGGAGGGAAGAATATTCAGAAGTCCTTACTCCACATTTTTTATTACATCTTTTTATTTGGTTTAGGTACGTTTTGTTTTATAATGTTCTCATGAATGACATAAAATTACACAAACTTCAGTTTACTCTGTTCTTAGGATCTACTCTACAATTAAACACAATAATAATTATCACAATAGCAAATGCACCATGCATAGCTGTAAATCTTTTATATGTAGTCTTTTATTTATTTATTTTTAAAAATTTTTTAATATTTATTTTTGAGAAACAGAGAGAGACGGAGCACGAGCCAAGGAGGGGCAGAAAGAGAGGGAAACAGAACCCAAAGCAGGCTCCAGGTTCTGAGCTGTCAGGACACAGGCCAATGTGGGGCTCGAAATCACAAACCGTGAGATCATGACCTGTGCAGAAGTTGGACGCTTAACTGACTGAGCCACTCAGGTGCCCTGTATGTAGTACGTCTTTTAAAACAGTGATTCAACAGGTTAAGGTATTAGAATCCTTTTTAACAAATGTAGAAACCAAAACATAGGTAACTTCCTCATCACCACACAGCAAGCTGTAATCAGAAATTAAACACAAGAAAGCCTTTACTTTAAAGTACATGTTCTGTGTGTATACACACCACATCTTCTTTATACATTCATCAGTCGATGGACATTTGGGCTCTTTATTACTCAGCGATCAAAAAGAATGAAATCTTGCCATTTGCAACAATGTGGACGGAACTAGAGTGTATTATGCTAAGTGAAATAAGTCAGAGAAAGACAGATATCATATGATTTCACTCATAAGTGGAATTTAAGAAACAAAACAGATGAACATAGGGGAAGAGAAACAAAAACAAGATAAAAACAGAGAGGGAGACAAACTATAAGAGACTCTTAAATGCAGAGAACAAACTGAGGGTTGCTAGAGGGGTGTCAGGTAGGGGTATGGCCTGAATGGGCGATGGGCAATTAGGAGGGCATGTGTTGAGATGAGTACTTGGATGATATATGTAAGTGATAAATCACTAACTTCTATTCCTGAAATCATTATTACACTATATGTTAACTACCTTGGATTTAAATAAAAAATAAATAAAATAAAATTATTTCCCTTAAATAAAAAACAAAAGTACATGCTCTTATGCATGCCACTGCAGACTAAAAATGGAAGCTTGGAAAAATGTCTAGATAAAGTTATCTGGTTTTTCTACATACAACAGTTTTTTTTTGTTCCTAGTCTTTTCCTAGAAGACTAATACAAATGGAGAGGAAACTTTTTTTATTTACAAGTTGGTTTGGGCAACTACTCTCAGGTATTTCGATAAAAGGAAATTTCCACACTACCTTTAAGAAAATAGTGCATCACTAGGGACAAAAATAGCAATGCGTTAGGGCATCCCCGGTCACCAGGACAATTTGCAGTACCACTTTGTTGACTAATCATCAGTATTTAGAAGTAGCTACAGAATAAGGAAAATACAAACCTTTGCTTTACATGTTACTGATTGTTTACACTCAGATTTTCAGTTTGATTCTTTTAACAACCCTATGACATATAATCTATTTTTTTCAGAAAATAATAAAAAAAACCCTCTAATCATTTAGGTAACTTCTTGAAAATAAAATATTCTGTTTTTACTATGTGCCAGGTAATGTTCCATGCATCTTACACTCATTGACATTTTTCTCCTCACAACATCCAGTGAGACAAGTATGATTAGAATCCCTCCCATTTTACAGATAAGAAAACTCAGGCAGAGAGAGAAGTTAAGTCACTTGCCGAAGGTTAAGTAGTAGAGCTGAGATTTGACAACTAAGGTTTCTAGCCATAGAAACTGAAGTACCATGACAATAAAATAGACGATACTGCGAGGCCGCATCTTTGGTACCACAAAGTACCACATATAAAATGTCAGAATAATACCATATGTTTTCACTCTTATGTGGATCCTGAGAAACTTAACAGAAACCCATGGGGGAGGGGAAGGAAAAAAAAAGAGGTTAGAGTGGGAGAGAGCCAAAGTATAAGAGACTCTTAAAAACTGAGAACAAACTGAGTGTTGATGGGGGATGGGAGGGAGGGGAGGGTGGGCGATGGGTATTGAAGAGGGCATCTTTTGGGATGAGCACTGGGTGTTGTATGGAAACCAATTTGGCAATAAATTTCATATATTGAAAAAAATAAAAAATAAAATATCAGAATATTAAATTATAAAATAAAAATCACTGCAATAAAATTAGTTTTGTGTCAGTATACTCTTCACTTCTGTCTTGACTGAGTAATGCACTTTACATTGAAATTAAGGAAACACCATAAGCAGACTTTAAAGCCCTATAAAACTTCCCATTATCCTGGAATTACTTCTACAAAGGACATGGGTTTTGGTCATTTTCTATGATTCAGGAACAAAATTTTCCATGCATAAGAGAGAAACTCAGGCACAAAGAGGGTAAAAGACTTTCCCAAGGTCACCTGGAATTTCAGCATCTGGAGAAAAGCTAGGAATAGAACTGGATTACACAGTACATTCTTCACCTAGTTCTTCCCACACATTTCCTGCTACAGTAACTCACTTCATAAACATGGTTCTGATGCCCGGCTGTGCTGCCGCCACTGAGCTGACTTACGCGAAATTCTGGAGCTTTGTCACAGCACAGGCAAGTACAAACCAAATTCATGCCACTGATGAGATCATCCAACATGAAGCACAGATTTACCATAACAGAAGAATAGGTGATTCATTTTAAGTCAACCAGAATGTGGGAGAATGCTGTTCTCTTCCTGGTAACCCCACCTGTGGACATGGAGATTGCCTGGAAGTCATTTCACTTCAGTTGACAGTTTTGGCTTTAAAATTAGAGTCGTTTTTCACTTCCCAGACTGATACTTTATATATCTGAAGCATTCTAGTCCCTGTCTGTAACTATTTTGACTTTTCATTTAAATTATGAAATATTTCAACCTCACCTGAAGTTTTTTTAAATATATTGTCAAATTGGCTTCTATACAACACCCAGTGTTCATCCCAACAAGTCTCTTCTTCAATGCCCATCACCCACTTTCCCCTCTCCCTTACCCCCTATCAACACTCAGTTTGTTCTCTGTATTTAAGAGGCTCGTATGGTTTGCCTCCCTCCCTCTGTTTGTAACTTTTTCCCCCTTCCCTCCCCCATGGTCTTCTGTTAAGTTCCTCAAGATCCACATATGAGTGAAAACATATGGTATCTGTCTTTCTCTGACTGACTTATTTCACTTAGCATAATACCTTCCAGTTCCATCCACATTGCTGCAAATGGCCAGATTTCATTCTTTCTCATTGCCAAGTAGTATTCCATTGTATATCACCTGAAGTTTTAATATCGTTTTTATCTGTGGGAAAGGTGACCTTTAGAAACCTCCATCATTAATCCTACCAAATTCTGATCTCAATTCCATCTCCTCTCAACTCTTAGGTTCTGGGTTAACTAGGCATTAAGCAGTATTATTTCTGTGCTGACTTCGTCAGTGATTTTTTTTTTTATCATTTCATGTAAGTTTCTTCAGAATTCTATTCTGATTCCCTGATTCCTTTGCATATGACTTCTTTGAATTTAATGTCCTTCTAACCATTATTTACCCAGAAAGTCAGTCAGTCTTTAAATTTCAACAGAGAAGGTCCTTCCTCTATAGATGCATTCCTGAACTTCCAGCCTCTGTATGCCCCTGGACTTTGCACAGCCCTTTATAACTGCACTTTCACATCATTTATTTACCTGTACCTCCCAAATGAGACAAGAATTCCTCTGAGGGAGAAGACTGTGATCCACTCAGCACATATCTAACAGGTTCTGAGGAAGACAAAGTGTCCAATATGTAGTTTTGAATTAATAAATGAGTGAAACTTATTTAAAAAGTCGTTAATATAGTATAACAAAGTTTTTGCTGAGCCTGATTTTGTAAAAAGTCTGAATTATAGGATATTTTATAAAACAGCAAGTATATTTAAGCAAATATTTCTATTAGCTTCACATATAGTAAATATTTTTTTAAGTTTATTTATTTTGAGGGGGGAGGGACAGAGAGAGAGGAAGAAAGGATCCCAAGCAGACTCCACAGCACAGAGCCCAATGTGGGGCTTGAAATCACAAACCATGAGATCATGACCTGAGCTGAAGTTGGATGCTTAACCAACTGAATGACCCAGGTGTCCCTTAAATATAGTAAATATTATAAGATAAAACTAAGGCTACCTAATCAGCAATATGCAGGAAAATTTCTAAAAAGTCACAATTCATATACATTACAAACTACCAGGTCAGTAATGCAAAAGTCATTTTATATAGAAAAAAGAAGTTGCTGATCCCTAACGGGAGACACATAGACATAGAATCCTTGATTTCCTGAGACATGTAGCTTTAAAATCTATTCATGTTACTTGCATTCCAAAACCTTAATGGTTGGTGAGCAAGCAACTATTTAAATTTAAATTTTTTTTTTAATGTTTATTCATTTTTGAGAGAGAGAGAGAGAGAGAGGCAGAGCGTGAGCAGGGGAGGGGCAAAGAGAGAGGGAGACACTGAATCTGAAGCAGGCTACAGGCTCTGAGCTGTCAGCACAGAGCCTGATGCGAGGCTCAAACCCATGAACCCTGAGATCATGACCTGAGCTGAAGTTGGATGCTTAACCAACTGAGCCACCCAGGCGCCCCTAAATATTTTTATTCAAGAGGTGTTATAGATTTTCACAACAAGAATCATATTCATGAAAAAAAACTTCCATGTGAAGGGAATTTACTACAATTCTCTTTCACGATTCCATATGGTCTAGTGCTATGTTCTGTATGATGAGGGCATTTCTAAATTGAAGGGAAAGTAAGAAGTTGTATATAAGCTCATTTGACCCCATAAAGGATTTAAAAAATGTTTAGTGTCAGCTGCAAATCTGTTTGAGATGCCAAGCTTTTTAGAGAATCAATTCTAGTAAGGGGTTAGAGAAAAAGAAAGAAAGAAAGAAAAGATAAAAGCAATATGTGAAATAATCTATTGCCATCATTAATTTCAGACTGACCAAGTCACTGACAAAGTTGCCCAAGTATTTGAAGAGTCTTAACGTGACAAGCAAAATGATGCAGTTCTGAAAGACAGTGTCATCTCGTATGAATTTAATTTGCTTTTGGGGGAGTGCCTGTATATTGCTGTTCAGGGTCCTAGAAAAGAGTAAACATACCTAAACCTGCATGGAAGAGATCATTCACCTCACCTAGGTAAGTAATTTACTTGATGGAATAGATTTTTCATCTTTTCACTAAACACACAATTTAGTTCCGGTGTCTTCTGTTTTGCATGTTTTCTTCAGTAGTTGGTTACCAGCACATGAAAAAATAAATTAAATTCTATGTATTTATAATACATATTCAAAATAACCCACCAGAATACCCCTGAGCATATTTAAAAGAGAAAGATACAAAATCACATATAAATAGGGAGGAAGTACTAGATTTTTCGTCCTTTTCATTTTACATAAGAAGCTTATGTAATGTTTTTAAAATTATGTAACATCAGCTACCACCTAATCTGGTTTTCTTAGTATCTACTCTGCTTTGAGCATTTAGTATATTTTTGTATTTTTCTCTCTTTTCCTCATATTTACTGTGTTTTTATTACATGTATATTTTAACCTATAATTATGAGCTTGTATTACATGTATGCCTACAAGCTGTTGGCAATAGATGTCTTTTAATAAGTCAAAATAATAAATAAAATTTGTTCTTACTTTTGCTGACTCTTCTGATCTCATTTTCTGCAATCGCAACTTTTATTATTACTAATATTAATAATAATAACTGCTTTCTCCCTCACTCCAAGAAAGTAATAATAATGTGAGTGTTGTATCATATTTTCAAAAATCCAGAAACATGGTTGAAATAAGTGAACAATTCAAATGTAATCTTGATGAACAGTTCCTTCAAGTCTAAAATCTCTTTGGAAATAAGAATGAATTATATGTCAATGTAGAAGCAATTATTGTCCTTTTTTCTTTATCTTACAGAATTTTTGAAAATAAACCCAAACTCTCTTTGCTGTTATGAAGACATGGATTTTATCTTCATGCACAAGGAATATGGCAATAACACACTATATATGTAACTCATTGCACATTATTAATCTCTGCTCAAATCTCACCCTTTTCCAAGTAATCTTTCCACTTTAAAATCTCATTATTCATTTGTATAACTCTAGCAATTCATTTATATAGCTATAGTAATAGCCTAACCTCTGTATGCTTATACACATATGCTTACATCACTATAGATTTCATTAGAATTTGGGACTAGGGGCATAAAGAGTCTTTTACACCTCTTATATTTATATCTTTCTTAACACAGCTCCTATGAATTTATTTTATGATTCCTTTTTTTTAATGTTTATTTATTTTTGAAAGAGGGGAAGAGACAGAGTGCAAGCAGGAAGCGGGGGATGGGCAGAAAGAGAGGGAGACACTGAATCTAAAGCAGGCTCTGGGCTCTAAGCTGTCAGCACTAAGCCCGATGTGAGGCTTGAAATCATGAACCGTGAGATCATGACCTGAGCCAAAGTTGGAAGCTTAACCTACTGACCCACCCAGGCACCCCTAATTTCTTAATGTAGAACCATAGCTTTTTTCTAAATTATGAGAGCACTTTTATGACTTTAATTTTTTGGTTCTTCATCTACCTCACCTAGAAGCAGAGACAGTGACTAATATTTTCTTAACAGTTAAGCAACTCCCTACCTCGAGCTGATTAATCTGAGCTGCATATATGGAGATATTTATCTGACTGAATGAGAGAGTTTCCATAAACAGAGCAGCCTCACCTTTGTTTTATCAAAAATACTGCCATTTGGGCAGAAGGGAGTGGTGAGCAATGGAACGACTGAAATAGTTGGCAACAAACATTGTCTGCCGCTGGCGGAGGAGCCCAAGGTTAAGTACTCAGGTGCCTTCAGCCAGACAAAAGCTGAAGGGGAGAGGAGTTGTGACAACTGAATCCCTCATGTCAGTTATTTTTGCAGCTACCCTCAAAACCATGAGTGTATAAGTAACTCATATTTATCAAATCTATATTCTAAATCATATACAAAAATCAGTTTTTCTCTCCTCCCTCGTAATTCAAATGCTCCTGCAATGTCAACCTTCATATGCATAAATATTGTCTTAGTAAAGTTCCACAGCACAGTGAACTGTATTTAATAGTACGTTTCCTGGGGTCACCTGGGTGGCTCAGTTGATTAACCCTCTGACTCTTGTTTTGACTCAGGTCATGGTCTCACGGTTCATGAGTTTGAGCCCTGTGTCGGGCTCTGTACTGATGGCACAGAGTCTACTTGGGATTCTCTCCCTCCCTCTCTCTCTGCCCCTTCCCCACTTGCTCGCTCGCTCTCTCTCGCTCAAAATAAATAAATAAACATTTAAAAATTTTAAAAATAGTTTGTTTTCTATTAATTTCCATTTTATTTTTATTTATATATTTTGACAGACAGAGCACATGAGATCATGACCTGAGCCAAAACCAAGAGTCAGAAGCTTAACTGACTGAGCCATCCAGGTGCCCTGTTAATTTCCATTTTTAGCAAATGGTAACTCTTCATCAATTTTGTGAATGCTATAACCTAAAGTGTGTATATAAGAGGATACAGACTTGAAGAGAATTGATTTATGGCTCAGGCATGAGGAGGTCTCAGCAGCCAGCCAAATGTACAACCGATGGCAGCTTTGAGGCCTCACATGGCAAAGGAGATTGTCACAGGTCACTACGTAAAGTGGCCATACACAGACACACAGAACACTGGCATCTGAATATTTACCCTCTAGGCAAGATGAATCTGAGGTATTTTCTCTGGAATATTTAAAGTGCAGATGGTCATAGTAGAAATTGGCACAGGACTGAAAATAGGAATTAATTGACAGTCAGCCTTTAAGTTTGTCAAACACTCAGACTTCCTTGCCCATCTCACAGGCCAAATTCTAATAGCCAGGCAGGCCTTAAGCACTTAGCCAGAGTTTCCAACATTTCTCTTCAGAGGAACTTAATAGGAACAGAGAAAAAATCTCCACACCTCTGGCTGTATCTACCTAAATGGAATCTGGTTTGTCACAAGGCTTCACTCAGGTACCTGATCCCTTTCTTAATGTCTCACATTTAAACATAAGGAAAATTAAGAATAACCACTATTTGAGGAGAGTTTTTAACTAAAGAGAGAGCCTAAATAATAAAGGAACAAATGAAGTCATGGAGGGAAGTTGAGTGAGAAAGATATTCCTTCCACAAACAAGAACAAGTTGCTATGTGTATTAGTTTTCTATTGCTGTGTAATAAATTACCACAAACCTTCATTTTAAAACAACACAAGTTTATTATCTTACAGTATCTCTGCTCAGGCCCTTGCAAGGCAGCAGTCAGGTGTATTCCAGGTCAGGGTTCTCATTTGAAGCTCAGACTCCACTTCCGCTAACTGGTTGGTGAAAAGAATTCACTGCCTTGTGGTTTATAGGACAGAGATCCCTGATTTTTTTTTCCAGCCATAGGCCAGGAACTACTCTCATTTCCTGGAGAGCACCCGAAAGTTCCTTACCAGGTGGCCTCCATAACCTGCTTACAACATGAATGTTACTGCCTCTAGACCAGCAAGAATACAGCTCTCTGATTTCTTCTACCACTGACCAATGGGTTCTCTTTGAAGGACTCAACTGATTACCTCAAGCCTATCCACTACAAATTTTCCTTTTAATTAAGTCAAAGTCTACTGATCAATAACTTAATTACTTATTCAAAATCCTTTCTTTCATGACATGTGCTATAGTAAAGAAAACAATACACCATCATAATCATAGTTTCCTCCTTCATTCAAGAGGACTTAATTATTTAAAGTGTGTACATGAGAAGCCAAGAATTTTGGAAGCCATCTTAGAAATCTGCCCACCATACCTTGGAAAATAAAAATATCAGAAACCAAGAAATAACTCTTTATAACATAAAATATAATTGCTGAAAAAAATGCAATAGAAACATTGAAACACAATATTAAGGAAATAGAATATGCAGAAAGAGAGAAGGAAGAGAGAGAAAGAGATAGAACACAGAAAACCATGAGCAGAAATTAAGAAAATTAGAAATATAATGTAAAAATTTAATATTCAACAAATTAGAGTTCTATAGAGAATAAATAAAATTCAAAGGAAGAGAGTATTAAAGAAAGAAACCAGGAGAATTTCTATGAAATACAAAACATTTGTTTCTAATTGAAAACACCTACCAGCACCCAGGAAAAACAATAAAAACAGATCCATACTAGAGCACACATTATAAGGTTTTAGTAGGAAATGGAAAACTCTAAAGTCTGGAGATTTAAAAGAAACAAGTCATGAACAAATGAACAAGACTGATATTTCTCACAAGGAGCACTAAATGTTAAAAATGGCATCGGAATGGGGTGGCTGGTTGGCTCAGTGGGTTAAGCATCTGACTTTGGTTCAGGTAATGATCTCATGGTTCAGGAGTTCTAGCCCCACATCCGGCTTTGTGCTGACAGCTCCGACCCTGGAGCCTGGAGCCTGGAGTCTGGAGTCTGGTTCCGATTCTGTGTCTCCCTCTCTCTCTGCTCCACCCCCTCTTGCACTCCCTCTCTCTCTCTCTCAAAAATGAAGAAACGCTAAAAAGAAGTAATGAAAATAAATGACATCAGAGCAAGTTCTTTAATATTCTGAGGGAAAATGCTTTTCAAATGGAAACTCTACCCAGTCAAACCCTCATCACACGTGAGGATAGAAGAACACCAGACATTTTCATATGTGCCAAATTTCCACACATTTACCTCCCATGACACCTTTCTTTCTTGAGAAGTCCTGAAAAACATTCTTCAGCAAATTCATGAGTAAATCAAGAAGAGAAAGACAGGATTCAGGAAATGTAGGATCAAATCAGGAAGACAGTAAAGAGAGGCCTCAATGTGACACCTTTGAAACTGCTGGAAACAATCTAGACTAGGGGGAATGAATAGAGAGCTACAAAGGGAAAGATATAAATTAAAAATATTGAGACAGCAAAGTGGGCATCTGGGAAGTAGGGCAATTATTGCACAAGAGAAAAACCTCCCAAGTGAGGGTTTGCCACATGGTGCCACATGGAGACTCTGGTGGAGTGGTATTTGCATAAACATTGATGAAAGCAATGATCATTGGTTTAATATCAGTGTTGGAAGGGATAAAGTTGAGAGAAATGAAGGAGTGGTGGGGATATTTAAAAAGCTAAATTTTCCTTTTTACTGTAGAAATTCGAATGGTATAATCTAAAAGTCACCAGTCCAAAAAAATTATTCTTAAAAGAATATATTTTAGAAAAATATCAAAAGAAACTGTTGAATTAAGATTTGCCCTCTACAAAAGGGCATAGGATGGGAACTGCTCTTTCCAATTATTAGCTTTATATTACTATTTGATTTGTTCTAGTAATGTGCTATTACATTTTTAACTTCTTAACCATATAAAAACATCATCTGCAGTTGTTTGTTGGGTCATAATTGAGTTTCAGATTTTTTTTAGAAAAAAACAATATTGCAATGTTTTATTAAATAAACACAGAAAGCTAAGCTTTTAACATGTATGTATAACTTTACCCTCCTGTAGCATTTACCCTCCCCAAAAACTAACAAATTGAAACTTCTTGATTTGTTTTTCTGGTGATAATTATTGTCTTTAAGTATTTTGATTAACTGTATTAAATAATGCCTACTTTTGTAGCTTGGGTGGTACTAAAGCATTTTCACTTTTATGATGTTAGTTATCCTTCCAATAATCCTGTGATAAAAGCAGAGTAAATACTCATTAAATATTCATAATAATTATTAATATTACATATTCATTCTATTTTATACATTAGGTTCATAGAGTTAAGTACATACTCAGAATCATGTCTTTTCTTGGAAACAATATTCTAACAGCATAGTGTATTGCTCATCACACCACACTGTTTCCTGTGTTTTAGGATATAATACTTGTTTTTACTTTGTAATTTCCTGACCCAGTCCCATTTTGATAATCATGGTATTTTGTTTATCTAAGTGACGTTTTTTATTTCAAATATACCACTATGCATATCCACCCAATGTCATTGTGAAAGGCAATTTCCTTGTTTTTGTATAATTGTAGATAGAAAATAGGCTTTTAAATATACATATATACTAATAATGCATTTACAATTTTACTTAAACTTTGTGCAAAAAAAGTGCATGAATCTATTATTTATTTATTTATTCTACAGAGATATACTGCATGCCTCTTAAAAGAAATGCAAACAACAAAAGGATCCACATATGAAAATCAAGAAAATAGGAGGTGAGCATTAGCTAACTGGACATTCCTTCACTCTTTCCATGCTTCTTTTCAGAAAACAACCACACCTCTCATTCTGTCCTTAGGACATTACAAGAGACTTGTACTGAGACCTATTGGTTCTGCCTTTAGAGAACCACCAGATAATGAGATTTCTTTTGGAGCCATTTTATCTTTTCAAATGAACCCAGACATCAGTTAAGAAAGGAGGGAGATGAAAAGTAGACTCCAGTTAGCAAAGAGAAAAGATGATGACTCCAGCAGAAAGGAAAAGTAGTTCACTCCTTCTCAGGCAAAATCAGTGAGGGTTTGGGATGGTCATAAAGGCATCCTAGCATCACACAGGCAACCAAACAGCAAGTACATAGTGATTCCAAGATGGATCCCAGAAGAACAATTCCATTTATCGCATGAGAACTTGAGGGAGCCAAAACACCACACAAGTCTGTACAGGAAGCTCCCCCACATCCTTAGGCCCTGTAAACTACTTTTCAGATACAAAATACGTATATATCCAAAATTTGGCACCATAGATGGAGTTGGCTTGCCAATTTCATAAAGAACAGATGAATTGATGTTGTTTTACTTTAATTAAATGTATTTAATATAACTCTGGCAATAATTCCTGTCCAGTGTCTCAGCTACTTCCAGTAGTGCCAAGGAAAAGGAGATATGCCAACACAGCCATATTCTATAAAGCTGGTTACTTAAAAAATAGTTACAAACAACAACAAAAAACTGCAATGACACAAATCCTATTGAGAAAACTTTGTTCATCTATCTGTTTAACAAACATTTATTGAGTACTGCCAAATTGTCAAATAAAAGCGCCAAATAAGGCCTGGGTTTTGGCATTTCATGCAATGTTGCGGCCAGGAGACTGGGAGTTGACACAGACACTTGAATTACTTTTAGCAGAAGAGAAATGGAGGAGCCATAGAACATTAAAGATGAGGAGGACCCGAGACCACGGAGAACTTGCCTGCTCTCCACACTATTTTACAAGAAGAGGTTGCTATGGCAACAGACTATGAACACTTTCTCAAAATCCCACGCTGTGGGAAGCAAGATCTGTTCCATCAAACTCACATGTCATCCTGTCCTGCCCATCCATGTCATCATGTCACATATCTCCAGCCCTCTGAGATAGTAGATGTCAGAGAAAAGGTGTGCATGAAGCTTATTGGCTGAGAGATGAAAATGATAGAATAAAAGTATCCCTCTCCATGAAAGCTGTTAACCAAAGGGCTGAGAAAGACCTCAATCCCAGCAATGCTATCACTGAGCAAGAAGAGAGACAGAGGTGGCCCTTCCATGATTCCGTGGGACAGATCATCTTCAAGGCTGTCCTGAACACCACCTGCAAGAAGTGTGGCTATAAAGACCACTTTGCAAAGGATTGGTTTGTGCAACAAGGAGGGACCAAACATTCTCTGATACCTGATGAGGAAGAGGAAAAGGAAGAGGCAAAGTCAGCAGAGTTTGAGAAGTGTGACCCCATGAGGAATTCTTCTCGAAAAATAAAGAAACTCCTTAGTGTCCTTCACTCAGTGAGACCTGTCCTCAGTTTGGAGAGTAACAGGGACTAACTCCTGTGGCTGCTGGAAAAGAAGAAAAAGAAACATAGACAAGAAGTCATCCTACTGACAGTTCAGACTCTGAGAGTGATACAAGCAAGAGGGCAAGGCACACATCAAAAGCCAGCAAGGCAGTGAAGAAGAACAAGAAGAAGAAAGAGAAGCAGCAGCACAAGGTGTGAGAGTGGAAAGAGTAGAGGGAATGGTTGAGAGAAGAAGGAACAAGGAGCCTTGTTCCTTGAAGCCCTGGCTCCTGGAAAGACCCAATAGTGAGAATATGGTCACTCACCCCATTGACTTCTCTCCCATGGGAGATGGCTTCTCTTCTTGGAGCAAGTAGTTTGGGAGGTAGATGTCAAAAGCATTTGTCTGAATTTATCATTTATCATCTTAATTTATCATTCCTGGTCTCTTTGCAAGTGACCACTGGATCCCATCCATTCATTCACTCAATTCCTTCATTCAGGAGGAGGTCCTATTACCCTCTCCAGCTGCCACTGCCAGAGCCAGATTCCTGTACAGAAGTCCATGCTAGAGCCACAGGTACTGCTGTGCAGGCAAGTCTGGCTATAGCTGGAGAACAGTGATTGGCCCCTCCCTGTTCAGTCAGCCCTGGGCTAATTGGTAAGTAATCTCTGCAGCATCGAACACAGGGGCAGAGGGAGACCAGCCATATGAGGGAGAACATGGTAAGAAATGGTGTTCACTTTTTCCATTCCCCTAACATTATTCTACTGTGCTCGAAATGACAGCCAAAAAAACATTGTTTTCAATTCCTGAACTTGTATGTGACATTCTGCCAGACCACTGAACTAGATAGCTCAAGCCAAGATCATTGCTTTACTTTGTGTTTACTACTGTGTGAGTCGCTTGGTTCCACGTGAGGTCTTTGCTTCAATTCCTGGCAATACATAGAAAAAAAAGGTGGGGGGCCAAATAAAAGGCATAATTCTTGCCCTCAACAAGTTGTTTAGAGAAGAAAGGATCATAAATTTAGAAAACAATCCAGTTAGATTAATGATGAAAGAAGGTGGTATTTGGTGAGAAGGCAGCTGAGCAGGGCTTCTGTTTCAGGGTAGGACCATGGAAGTCATCCTAGTGGAACTTGCCTTGAATCGAATTTTGAAAGTGAAGTAAAAGCTTGATTCCAAATTGAGTGGAAAAAAACCAGAATGAGTAACTTGTTAGAATTATGTTTAGTGCACATAACAAAGAGTCAACCAGCATAGCTTAAACCTATATGTTTTTTTCCCCCATAATAAACATTCTTTAGTGGGAACTTTAAGGCTGGTGCAGCTGCTCAAGGAGTTGATGAAGAATTCAAGTTCTGTTTAGCTTCTTTCTCTACCAGTCTCAGTGGGTAGCTTTTATTCTCTTGGGCACAAGATAGCTGTTGTACCTCCAGGTATCGTGTATGCATGTTAATCAGAAAGAAGAGGAGAAAGGTGAAGGTGTCTGTTTTTATCAGAACAGTAGTTTTTCCAAAAGTCCTACCTAGTAGACTTTAGCTGTTTTATTATGGGCCAAAATTTGATCACATGGCCATCCCTAAAGGCACAGGAGTCTAGGGAGGTAAGTATTTTTAACTTGACACATCGCCTTCCCAAATAAAAATGAGGTTATGCTAGTAATAAGGAGAAAATAGATGTTATATAGGAAACTACCACCAGGATTTCTGCTTTGAGATGATAAAGTAGTTGTAATTTTCCCTATTCTAGCTACCAAGTAAAACCAAAAACCTTATACATTATACAAAACATGTGTGTTTTCTTACCAAAATGAAATCAAAGGAGAAATCAACAAAAGAAAGATCATAAGAAAATATTAAAACACATGACAATTCTGGAAAACTAAGTTAATATTATTCAATTCCCATTTTGTTTTTAATTTGTTTATCAAGGAGAAAAGTCTCCCCACTATAAAACTAAAAAAAAAATTAACATTAAGGAACTAAATCCCAAGATACATGAGAAGATAGTAAGGATATTTGTAGTAGGTACTTAATTGTCCCAGAGTATGACTGATAAGTGGATGGATGGGTGGATACCCCTTCACATTGTACTATTACCTTGTGCTTATGTATATTTTTTTCTGCTCAGTTGTTTATAAGTTCTCTGGAAGAACAACAGCTTTATGGAGAAATCTTGTCTCTTTCTTCTTTATTACAAATGTCTCGAATACGGCGGTCACTTAAAAATTAAAATTGAGTTGAATAATTAATTAATTAATTCATTGATCATTTAAATGAATTAGTTTCTAGCCATAAATAATTCATTTATGAATAAACCAATTCAAGTTGATGAGCCAATTACCGCTAAAGCACTGCCATGTTTCATAAATTATTTTACTCTTTGTGAATAGCTTTTCAGAAAGGACACACAGGTGAAATGGATGAAAATTAACACCAAGCAAAAGAAGCCAACAAATGTGCCAAACACAGGCATTTACAATTAAATGTAAAGCTTTCTGAGAGTAGGGCCAGACATATACACACATGGTCAAACAAATTTTATTATTTAAGAAAAGAATAATACTGTCCTCAGATTTTCTATGAATAAATCAAATGGTAACTGCCAAATGAAAGTGTATATTCCAGATATGATGATGGAAGCATATGATTAGATCACATGAAGGGACAGTGTTGTAGGCTCTGCTGGTCAGAGCACATGTGGAACATGGTGATCATTTTTGGCACCTCATTTAAAGATATATACTAATATATCTTTGAGTGTGCTTTAGGGGAATGTGAGCTAAATGGTAAAAGGTCTTGAACTATATCATTCAAGCAATGGTTGAGAGATTAGTGAAAAGAAGAGAAATCTGTGGGAAAGCACACAAATTGTCTAAATACTTGAAGGGCATTCAAGTAAATGAGGGAGAAAACTCTGAAGAAGACTAACTCATAATGACATGGTAGGGACACCACACCATTAGGTTCAATATCAGTAAGAGTTCCTAATGGCTGTAACATCTCGAAATCAGGTATACTTCCCTTGAGAAGTGAGCAGGTAAGCATTAGCCAAGGATGTTAACAGAGAGATTCCTAGAGAAGTAGGAGGTTGAGTCAGATTACTTCCTAAGGCCATTTCAACACTTAGATTCGATTATGAGTTTAAGGTACAACTCACTGGTAGATTTTCATCAATTCTACTGTATGATTTTACTCAATTCTATATGCCAATGATAACTTCTATTTGACCTAAATTAAGACAGAAATTTGCAACTTTTTAATGGAAGACAATTAATTGGGTCACCCAAGATTCAAACCGAAGGCATGGGTTTCATAAAAACTGTTTCAAATAATTCAACCAATATGGCTTATATTCAAGAGGGGTCATGTTTTTTATCTAAGATTTACTGGCAATGATGGCTGTAGTACATAATTCTGTCCTATTTTTAAGAAGGTATAATTCTCATTAATAGTCTATTTTAGGCAGAAAAGTATTCAAAGATGTATATCTGCATCTACAAAGACAGGTCATTTTTAAAAACATAAAAATGGGGGCACCTGGTAGCTCAGTCAGTTAAGTATCCAACTCCTGATTTCGGCTCAGGTTATGATCTCACTGTTGGTGAGACTAAGCCCTGCATTGGGCTCTATGTTGACCGTGCAGAGCCTGCTTAGGATTCTCTCTCTCCCTTTCTCTGCCCCTCCCCTGCTCATGTCATGTGCGCACTCACTCTCTGTCTCTGTCTCTCTCTCTCAAAATAAGTAAATAAATAAATAAATAAATAAACATTTAAAACAAACATAAATTGGGGCACCCAGGTGGCTCAGTCGGTTAAGCATCCAGGCTCAGAGCATGATCTCGCAGTTCACAAGTTCAGGCTCCACCTTGGCCTCTGTGCTGACAGCTCAGAGCCTGGAGCCTGCTTCCAATTCTGTGTCTCCCTGTCTCTCTGTCTCTCCCCCACTCACGCTCTGTCTTTCTCTCTCTCCCAAAAATAAACACCTAAAACATTTTTAAATAAAAAAAATTTAAAAACATAAATTGATAATGGTATGTAAATGTGTTAAGACAGAATAAGACAGAAGGTATGTCTCTTCAAACAATTCTTAGAAGAATTTATGTGAACAAATTATAAAATAAAAGACAACCATTTTTATACAGCTTATGCTCTACAGCCAGAGGGTACTTGCCTTCATTTTAAAAATTATGTATTTTGCAAAATGTAATTATACTTGTAATTATGAATAGCAATATAAACTGAAGTATTAACAATATCAGCAACAACAACAGCAGAAAATGGGAGTCCCGGGCATTCAGGCCTCGCTATCTGGCTCCTTACAGGGCAACTATAAATGCTATGTAAACACCTGTGAAATGAATGACAGGAAGTCTCACACTCAAGAATTGCGTGCCCAATGTAGCAGGGAGTTCCAGTTTTCACTCCTTTACGTCTTATTTCCACATGTGGCCTCTGGAATAACCAAGTTAAAAGACCAGAGCCTCTGGGTGAACACTACAACTTATGCCCAATGCACAATGTATAGCTTCAGGAGCTATCTCTTTTCTTAACAGCTTTAGAGACAGAAACACTAAAAAAAAAAAAAAAGTAGGTGGTATTTAACCTCAAGAAAATCATGATTCTTGACATTTTTGTTACTAAGAGACTCTGAAACTTGGGGAACCATTCTCTGGTAAAGGAGTTATGTTCCTTTATGAAGCCCTAGAGATAAATTTCAAGGTTCTTTAAAATTTGTCAGGTATTTGGGGAAACATATGAGTGAACCCACATTTTCTCTTACATCTTCAAAGAACAAGAAAAAAATGCCTAATGAGTTCTTTTCTGATGCTTAAGCAGATTTAAGAAATACATAAGAAAAGCGGTATGTGTTCATGAAACTGTTTTATTTTTTTTATTTTTTTTAGCAATTTTTATTTTTATTTTTTATTTTTTTCTTGTGTGTTTTTTTTTTTATTTTAGCCATTCTGACAGGTGTAAGGTGATATCTCATTGCAGTTTTTTTATTTTTATTTTTTTTTTTTTTCAATATATGAAATTTATTGTCGAAACTGTTTTAAAATAAAGGATTTCCTGAGAATGTGACTGCAGAATGTCTTCCAACCACTTTCCTGAAAAAAAAAAAAAATTGCTTCATGCAATGCTGACAAATTGATTACACAAAGATAGAGGGAGTCAAAAAGAAATTTCTTATTGCTTTTGATAAAACTCACTGAAAGTATTGAACTTAGAGACAAGACACTTTAAAACTCAAGGCAATCTTGCTTGATGAGAAAAGCCTAGTTGAAGGGGAAGAAATACAGTATTATTATCTAGTACAAACCATCTGTGTGAAGTTGGGAAAAGATACTTAATATCCCTGTGACCAGGGCTACTCAGCCACAAGTAATCATAATGACTGCTGCTACTGAGTTTGTCCTTGCTGTGTTGGATGCTTTACTCAGCTTCCTTTTCTGGTCTGGTGAAGCTGAGTATATTATTTAACTCCAATCTTCAATTTCTCACTGAAGCAAAGTTAATGATAGTTGCATACTTGTAAAGATCAAATGGGATAATGGGATAAGGTATTTAGCACTTAGCATACACAGTGCCTGGTATAGAATAACTATTTTATAAATGTTTGCTTATTACTATTACCTCTTGAATGATAGCCTACACATAGGTATTATTCAAAGATGGGCATCAGGGGCGCCTGGGTGGCTCAGTCGGTTAAGCGCCGACTTCGGCTCAGGTCCGCCGACTTCGGCTCAGGTCACGATCTCGCGGTCCGTGAGTTCGAGCCCTGAGTCGGGCTCTGGGCTGATGGCTCGGAGCCTGGAGCCTGGAGCCTGGAGCCTGGAGCCTGGAGCTTGCTTCCGATTCTGTGTCTCCCTCTCTCTCTCTGCCCCTCCCCCGTTCATGCTCTGTCTCTCTCTGTCTCAAAAATAAATAAACGTTAAAAAAAAAAGTTTAAAAAAAAGTAAAAAAAAAAAATAAATAAAGATGGGCATCACAGTAAAGTAATGGAATAGATTAGATGCCATAAATTTTATAAGCTGGCTAACATGTTTTGTTTGGCAGACTATATAATATTCGGCCCACAGAATGTTTTCATTTTTAATATTTGAATTATTTCTCATGTATAAAAATAGACTTCACAAACCAATCTTTCATTAGAAATGTAAAATACCTGATTATTTTTGGCCTACCTACCCACATGACAGCCATGAGGATAAACTTGGAGCTGTACTTTTTAACAAAGTTTCTCATTTGCCGTGGCTTCTACTTTTACTGTTTTCTCCACAATAATAAGAACAAAATAAATATAATTTATCATGGTGCCTGCAAATTTGTTGACCACTATTATTATTTTTCTTAGATTTTCTTCCATAGACCAGTGGTGCCCTCCTTTTGACTGAAGTACACACACTTGCTCCTTTTGTCTGAACTATTGAGGTAAATGAAATAAAAGTTGTTTTTCAAGTGTGTGCCATTGGTTGGAATGCATATTACGTCACCCCTTTCTGGAATGTTTCCTTTATAAACATAAAATAATAAATAAAGCATAAATATGTACATACATATTTGAACTAATGGGATGCTGTGCTTAATAACTCCTGAATAGAAAATGCTAATGATACTCAAAATGCCATCCAAATGTACTCAACTTAGGTAAATATTCTAAGTAAATTTGTGGGTGTGTTTATTGAGATATAATAGGCAGGTATTAAGGAGGGCACTTGTGACAGGCGCTGGGTGCCGTTATAAGTGATAAATCACTCAATTCTACTCCTGAAACTAATATTACACTATATGTCAACTAACTAGAATATAAATAAAAACTTGAAAAAGAAAACAATTTTAAAAAGAGAGATAATCGACATATACCATTGAGTAAATTTAAGGTGTATAATGTGTGGATTTGACACACATCTACATTACAATACGATTACCACTGTAGTCTCCATCACATCACATAATTTTTATTTCTTATTTGTGGTTGAGAATATAACTGCAAATATACCCTTGGACCAACATCTCCCCAGTTCCTCCAGCCCCGTACCAGCTACATAACCACTATTCTACTCTATGTTTCTATAAGTTTAGCTTTTTTAGATTCCCATATAAGAGATATCACACAGTATTCACCTCTCTCTTATTTACTTTATAAAATGCCTCCAAAATTCATACATGCTATCACAAATGGCAGAATTTCCTTCTTTCTCATGGCTGAATAATATTCCATCACATATTTACGTCCAATCCTCTTTATCCATTCATCTATTGATGGACCCTTAAGTTGTTACCATATTTTGGCTATTGTTAATAAAGCTGTAGTAAATACGGGAGTACAGATATCTTTTTGATATCCTGCTTTCATTTTCTTAGGATATATACTCAGAAATGGGAATGCTGGAACAAACAGGGTTTCTACTTTAAATTGAGGAAGATCCATACCGTTTTCCAAAGTGGTTGCACCCATTTACATTCCCACCAGCATCCTTAGGGGCTCTCTTTTCTCCACACCCTCACCAACACTTGTTACCTCTTGTTTTTTATTTGGTTGGTTTTTTGTTTTGATAATAGTTGTTTTAATAAATTAAAAAAATTAAATGTTTATTTTTGAGAGAGAAGGAGAGAGATGGAGTGCGAGTGGGGGAGGGAAGAGAGAGACATAGACACAGAATCTGAATCAGACTCCAGGGACCAGCTGTCAGCACAGAGCCCACTGTGCGGCTCAAACCCAGGAATCAAATCATGAGATCATGACCTGAGCTGAAGTCAGATGCTTAACCGACACAGCCACCCAAGTGCCCCATAATAATAGTCATTTGAATGGGTGGGGAGATGGCATCTCATAGTGGTTTTTATGTTCATTTTCCTGATGATTTGTAATATTGAACAACTTTTCACATACCTGTTGGTCATTTGGATGTCTTCTTTGGAAAAATGTCTGTCTGTTCCTCTGCCCATTTTTTATTTGCGTTGTTCCTTTATTTTTGTTTTTGATTTTGGTTTGTGTGTTTGTTTGGTAGTTGAATTGTATGTGTTCTTGATATATTTTGTAAATTAACCCTTTATTAAATACATGGTTAGCAAATATTTTCTCCTATTTTGTAACCCACTATTTCATTTTGTTGATTATTTTTTTGTTGGGCAAAGTCTTCTTAGTTTAATGTAGTTCTCTCCTTATTGATTTTTGCTTTTGTTGTACTTTTGGTGTCATATCCAAAAAATCTTTGACAAGTGTCAAGAAGCATTTTCACTATGTTTTCTTCTAGGAGTTTATGATTTCAGGTCTTGTTTTTAAGTCCTTAATCCATTTTGAGTTGATTTTTGTGAGTAACGTAAGGAATCCAATTTCATTTCACTTTTCTGCATATGATTATCTATTTTTCTCACCATCATTTATTGAAGAGACTATCCTTTCCCCATTGAATATTCTTGACTCAATTGTCAAATATTAGTTGACAACATATGCAGGGTTTATTTCTAGGATCTTAGTTCTGTTCCATTGGTATATGTGCCAATTTTTATGTCAGTATCATCCTGTTATGATTACTATAGCTTTGTAGTATACTTTCAAATCAGAAAGTGTAATGCTTTTAGCTTTGTTCTTCTATCTCAGGATTACTTTGGCTATTTAGGATCTTTTATGGCTGCATATTAATTTTAGCATTGTTTTCTCTTTCTGTGAAAAATGCCATTGGAATTTTGACAGAGACTGCATTAAATCTATAGATGGCTTGGGAAGTATGGACCTTTAATAGTATTAGTTCTTCCAATCCGTGAATATATCATATTTTTCCATTTGTGTCTTAATTCAATTTCTTTCATCAACGTCTTATAGTTTTCAGCATACAGAACTTCCTCTGGTTGAATTTCGTCCTAATTATTATATTGCTTTTAATTATATTGTAAATGGGAAGTGTTAATTCCTTTTTCAGATATCTTGTTGTCAGTGTATAGAAACATAACTGATTTCTGTATGTTGGCTGGATATCGTGCAACTTTACTAAATTCACTGACTGAGTTCTTTAGTGGTGTCTTTAGGATTTCTATACATAATATCATATCATCTGCAAATAAAGAAAATGTTACTTCTTCCTTTCTTTTTTTTAACGTTTATTTCCTTATTTTGAGAGAGAGGGAGAGAACGCAGGGGAGGGGCAAAGAGAGAGAAAGAGAGAAAGAATCCCAAACAGGCTCCATACTACCAATGTGGAGCCCAACCTGAACTGAAATCAAGAGTTTGTTGCTTAACTGACTGAGCCACCCAGGTGCCCCTACTTCGTCCTTTCTTATTTAGATCTTTTTTCTTTTTGTTGCCTGTTATAGCAAGGACTTCCAGGATTATGGTTGAATAGGACCGGTGAGAGTAGGACCTTTGTCTTGTCCCTGATCTTAGAAGAAAAGCTTTTAACCTTTCACCATTAAATGTGATGTTAGCTGTGGGTTTGTTGTATATGATCTTATGTGGGATATGTTTCTTGTATAATTAAATTGTTGAAGGGTTTTAGATGCTGTATTTTGTCAAATACTTTTTCTGTATTTATCGAGATGATTTTTGTCCTTTATTTTATTAACATGTGGAGCACATATATTGATTTGCATTTGTTGAATCTTGCATTTCAGAGATATATCCCACTTGAACATGGTGTGTGATCCTTTTAATGTGCTGTTGAATTAGGTTTGGTAATATTTTTTGAAAACATCTGCATCGATATTTATCAGAGATACTGCTCTGTAGTTTTATTTTCTTGTACTGTCCTTCTGGCTTTGGTATCAGGGTAATTCTGGCCTTGTAAAATGAGTTTGGGAGTGCTCTTCAATTGTTTGAAGAATTGGGAAGGACTAGTGTAAATTGTTCTCCAAATGTGTAGTAGCATTCACTAATAAAACCATCTGGTCTTCAGCTCCTCTTTGTTGGAAGGTTTTTGATTACGGATTCAATTTGCTTACTAATAACTAGTCTGTTCAAATTTTCTATTTCATTATTCAGTTTTAGTAAATTTTATGTTTCTAGAAATTTATCCATTTCTAGATTATCCAATTTGTTGGCATGTAATTGTCCATAGTCATTTCTTATGATACTATGTATTTCTGTAATATCACTTGTCAAGTCTCTTCTTTCATTTCTGATTTTATTTGAGAATTCATTTTTCTTAGTCTAGCAAAAAAAGTTGTGAATAGACTATAATTTGTTGAGTACTCTGCATCTTAAAGAAATAAAGTATTTTTTACGTTGCATAACATTTTCCCTCTGGGCGGCATATTGGCTAATGTTCTTCACCTTTTATTTCTGAAATTTTTCATTAGGGAGTCAGACATGAAACAATGTTCACACACACGCGCGCGCGCGCATGCGCACATGCACGTATTCCCACACATATGAAGAAGAAATGTATCAAAATCACCCAAGATAATAACAGCTCATTATGCAAGCATAGCACAGTGGGACATACTTGCTAACAGGCAAACAGCTCAGTAAGACAGCGTATATGAATGTTTACTGAAGTGTTTAAAAAATACTATAAACAAAATCCAGAGATTTAACAGTCTATTTAATTATATCTATCTTGACACTCCTTTTAGAATATAAAATCCCTACAAATGTAAAAACTATTAAAAAGACAACAGGCAAGAGTATTAGGTAAGTTTTTCAAATTGCTATTTGTTCTTTAAAAATATTTATTTTTCAATCTGAATTAAACACTTTTCATAGGCATCTCTAGTCATTGTATAGACATGAACAATCAAAAGAATTTAACACAGCAATTAAAGAATTGTTTCTTCAACACGGTAAAAATTTACATCAAGGAAAACAAAATTATTTCTCTTGCATTAATATCTGACACAATTTTTATAGTTTTCCGTAAGTCTTTTTAAAGTTGGAGCAGAGGCAACAAAGTTCTTAATAAAATGACAAAAAAAAAAAAAAAAATCAGAGAAAAGACACTATATCCATATGTGAAACGTATTGCTAAAATTAGAAAAATAATGTCTTTATTCATGTTTTGTGTTCTTTGTATTCCATTAATATTCTATTTGGGAAAAAATAATCGGGCCCTGAAAGATGGTACATAAGTGATTATGTGATTCAAAAAAGAGTTATGGCTCCTGAAAGAATATTACTGTTGCTCATTCTATAATTGAAGGTAAATTTATGGTATAATCTCTCATATCCCTTCTACCACTCAATATAGCCCTGTCATGTCCCAAATTTTTGATTTTGGTTTTTCTATCTTTTATAGAGTAGTAAGAAATTAGATACACAAAAAATGTTTGCCCAATAGTAATATAATGTATTGAAACATTTTTTTTTTACCTGCCAAAAATATAACAACTGGGAGCCATCATTTCTCAAATATGACCAACTAGACTACCATGATGTTAATTTTGTTAAATGCCACACTTTCATTCCATACCCCATAATTTGGGCTAACTAGTCATCACAAAATTTCGGGACCCAGTGTATCTGTGTTATGTAAGCCTCAAGTATTTCAGCAAGTGATTTTTCCAATAGTACTGTGGTATTACTTCTTTTGTTAATGGACAACCATAAAAAGCTCTTTGAGAACAATTCCATTATTTGAATACTTTCATTATTTGATTGCTAGATAAAGATAATCTTCTGTAGTTTTGTATGATCTTCCACGTGAGTATCCTATTTACTATTCCCCTCCAGTCTTGCTTTCATGTCCCTCCAAAGCACCTTCCAAATCCTTCATCACGATTACTTCTTCCCTTCTCTTATTTCTATCTTAGTCAATTCAGGCTAACTCCTAACTGCTTCTTGCCTAGTCTTTTCTTTTACTCCATCAAGACCAATCAACTTTCTTTTCAAACACTCTTTCCTCTTTTTTTCTTTTATTTGAAACCTGACAACACAGAGTTTCTCACAAATGGGCCGGTACACAGCCCTCTTTACTCTCAGAATGTTGTTGCCACCATCATTCAATTATTTTTCCCTTTGAAATTCATATAATTTAAATAACCTACTCTCTTCATTTTCTAATTCATACTCCAACCTCCAAGACTCTCTGCTAAATTCTTCAGTAATTTATACAAATGGCAAACAATGTGTTCTTTTTGTCTGTGGTGGTAGTGGTGGTGATGGGAGTGCTGGTGTTGCTGGACATGGTATTTAAATTTTGCTTTTGTTTTATTCACAACTATATTCCTGAGGAATTTCTTAAAAGTCCTAGCTTTACATTTTTGTTACCTTCACCGATGACTTTTGTTTTTACCACACTCAACACTTCAACCTCCCTGTTATATCCCTACAACAACTCAAAACTGTTTTATCTTCAGAACTTTGAACTTAGATGGAATCCTTTACTCGTCATTATCCTCCTCCCTTGCTTCTTTGTTTCTTGTGTGATATTCAAAACATTGAACGATGTCCCTATCACCTATAGAATCCCTTATACTTACTTCCAGCTCAGGATACAACCCAGTGTTTCTTTCCCCTTACTTCTACTACTAGATTGTTCATCGTTTCAACAGGAATAAAAAGACTTCTCCTAAAGACACGGTACTCACCTATACTGGGTCTTTATCTACTTTTGTGCAGAGTTGTATTAGTATCTTGACTTCCTAACAATTTCACTCAGCTGTCATTAAGACTCACAATTTAATATATATCACTAGATCTCAGATTAATTTCCAAAAATAAACATATTAATTGAATTTAACTTATATTTTTCAATTACTAAATTTTATTTTTAATTAGAATTATTTTAAAAATTATTTTTCTAGAATTATCATTTGTTGAGGCTTTATATCTAAGACATTTTTATTTTAATTACCATGTTTTAATTCTACATGATAAACGAGATGGTTGCAGAAAAGTAAAATTTCATAAAATATCTTAGAAAATATGCTTTTACAAATACAACATTTCACTGTCATATGATTCACATCTCAAATCTATCCACTTAAAGTCCATAAAATTAAGGTTCTCATATTTTCATGTTTTGATATTTATTTATGGTTTCTAAGTAGAGATCTACTTTAATTTCAAAGAGAAATATTGGTCTGTGAATTTGCTAAGACATTGCAAAATGAAAATACACATTTAACGTGAAAGTAGGCTGTTCTGTGAAGTTTAATAAAGTATTATAGAGGGACTTCTTTTCCAGTTTTTTCCAGGAAAACTACACAGTGTTCCTTCAGAAAACTACAACACATTTCAAACCTCCTTTCATAATTAAAATATAAATTAGACTTATGTATAAAAGCCCTTTGTAACGTAAACGCAAACAAAAATGATTGCTTCAGCCTGCACTAGATTACCAGTGCACAGAAAATACCTGTATTTAGAGCACAAGAAAACAGGAATATGTATTTGATATATATTAATACTATATACATTCAGTATATATTTAATATATACAAATGTGTATTATATATTAAGTATTATAATTATCTATAATTTAATATTTCAAAAATGGAAAGATTACACCTCTACTGTCCTTTCTTGTAGCCATGTTAGTGTAGTGTTGAGTGTGAGTGTCTACGTGCGTAATAGGAAGGGAAATTAGACAAATATCTTCTGTGCCAACTTTCACAACTTTCTGTGCTGATCTTATTTTCAACCATTTTCCATAAGCTGCATGAACAGTAAGTAGTAAAGCACTACTGTCACTCATATTACAGATTTTCTTTCTGATTGTTTATTTCCGAAACTATTGTTTCAGGTGTGTATCTTAATAAAATCTGTATATAATATTTATGCTTTTAGGATCCATTGAACACCATGTAAACATAGTAAGTAGAGTTATAATCATCTAGGAGCAGCAGCAAAGTTTTGCAGGAATCTGTAAAGATTACTTGTATGTGTCACAAATAAAAGAAAGGAAGATGATAGTGATTTTTTGGGGGGGTCTCATAATGTTTATAGAACTCTTACATAAAAACAATCCAAGCCCTACAATGTTTTTGAAAGACAACTAGACAATCTGTTTGTTTTTCTTTAATAAATTTGCATTTTTTTCATAGGACTGATAACTTCTGGTTCATGCCAATGTTAGCCTTAAAAATCAGAGTGTCTCCTTTTCCAAAGATTATAACAATTTACATAATGATCCTGTATTGCAGACCTGACCTCCCCCTAAACCCAGGGGACACAACTATTTAAAAGATTAAAAGGTACTGCTTAGGTGGATTTAGTGAAAAGCAAAAACAAACAAACAAACAAACAAACAAACTTTTTCATACTACTTAGCACCTGCTAAAAAGTGCAGTAGTGTTGTTGGCAGCAGGGGAGTTTAATAAATGTTGAAGATCTGAGAGGGGAAACAGTGAGCACAGCTTTTTCATGTAATCTTGGCAACTACCCTATAAAATGGTTATTATGGTCCAACTGTGGGGAAACTGCTGTTCAGTAATAATAAATTGCTCAACACAGTCAGTTGCACAAACAGTAAGAAGTATTGGAATTCATATTTCTGTAACTCCAAAATCTGCATTTATTCACCAACACTACTGGTTCCCCAGTCTTCATATTTCTACCAAGTTTCAAAAAGAAAGAAAGAAAGAAAGAAAGAAAGAAAGAAAGAAAGAAAGAAGAAAGAAAGAAAGAAGAAAGAAAGAAAGAAGAAAGAAAGAAAGAAAGAAAGAAAGAAAGAAAGAAAGAAAAGAGAGAGAGAGAAGCAACAATATAAGATTGCCAAACTCTCTTTCTACTAAGTGCAGACAGTAAAAATCAAACCAGCAATTTTCATCTCTGTTTATGCTGAAAATTTAAAAAAAATTAAGGACAAAAACAAAACATGAAGAGTCAAACTTCATTTTCTGCCAAAGAAAGAGACAAATATAATCTCATAAAATTTGCAGATTCTATATTAAATATAACTGCTGATATTAAGCAGAAAGAGAAAACAATGGAAAGACATGAGGATGAAGTAGTGATAAAACAGAAAATACCAGTAAAAATGCACTTTTTGTAGGTAAAAAGACTCACCTTGAAGTAGTATATTGCCCACTTACAACAGATAAAGGAACTGTGGTTAGCATGACTGTTGGAGAAGCCCTTCTCCACACTAATTAGCTCAGAGAAACAAAACTTGGGAGCTCCAAAGAAATCACATAATTGAGCCAGGGCTATATTTGCTGTCTCTGTGACAAAAACAAGAGTAGTCTTTAGAGTGTAAAGCCTTAAAAAGTGCTCTAGCCCTCCCCTTCCCTTTGACACTATAAAATGGGGTCCAGGAAAATACAACTCTAAGAGACCATAAGACAAAATAAATGAAGAAACAAACAGGAAAATTTACGAACATCTTTTATTTTGTATTTTTTTATTCTTTCTTAAATGCTTATTTATTTTTGAGAGAGACAGACCCAGAGTGCAAGCAGGGGAGGGGCAGAGAGAGAGGGAGACACAGAATCTGAAGCAGGCTCCAGGCTCTGAGCTGTCAGCACAGAGCTTCATGTGGGGCTCACACTCATGAACCGCAAGATCATGACCTGAACCAAAGTCAGTTGCTTAACTGACTGAGCCACCCAGAAACCCCTATAAACATCTTTTATAATGAAACTCTGAATACTTTATTCCAAGATTAGGGGCAAGGTAAGTCTATATAATGTTGAACAGGAGGAGTATGGGGTACCAATCCTGAATATGCTTGTAAAGTTGAATAAATAAGTAAATATATTGTAGATAATGAGAGGCAAGGTTCTCGCTGATGAAGAAAGAAGTTAAAATTAAAGAAAAGGAAAGCATAGACTAAACTCTGTGGTGCTGGGTTGGAGTCAAATATCAATATGGACAAATGTTTAAATGTATTTTCTGATAAATAGATACAGAAATAAATACAGATGTATTTTATACTTATTTATGTATTTATTTCCCAGTTCTATGACATCAAAGTAGCATTGAGCCCTGCTCACACCCAAATCTCAATTTCTAAAACCATTCTCCAATGAAAGGAAGGGTTTCTTAGAAAAGTAGTTGATTCTAGGCTTAGGGCTGAGAATGTGTGAGTTGAGCCTGGAGCATCTCATGATGCCAGAAAATAAAAAATAAAAAAAAATGTTTAGTATATGTGCTGCCAAAGCAGGCACACAAAAAATAAAAAATGTATATAAAAAAACAAAAAATATTGAAAAGGCACAAGGACTAGCATGAAACAGCTTTGGATGGCCAAAGTTGGAATAATTTTTGCTAAAAAAATAATAGTTAATCTATAATCCAAAGACTAAAATAAACATCCATGAATCTATACTATGCATTAAGCTATAAATATTTTAATGAATGAATGACTAACTCAATGTAACATTTCTTCTTCACAGAAGAAGTAATAAATGTGGAAAGAATGTGGGAAATAGAAAATTATCAATATAAAATCACAGTAGTAGTCACTGAAGGTAAAATTCACTAACCGAGGCTAAAATTACTGTGCAAAGTTTAAGCAGAAGCAGAATATTGGCATAGTCTCATATTCATATCTTCCCCCAAATATTTAGTAATTACAAAGGAAAAAGTGGCTTTGCAATAAATAATCCTAGAAGGTGCCAGGTTAGTCAAGCAATAAAGGTTAACATCACCAGTAACACATATGCACCCTTTGTATGCCAGGAGAAGGGCACATGATCATATCACCTCTGTGGTTTCCATCCTCAAAATGTATATAGTCTCAAGCTAATCAAGAAAAACCATCAGACAAGCTCCCACTGAGGAACATGCTATAAAATAATTGGCCAATATTCTTCAAAAGTGTCAAGGTCATGAAAGACAAGGAAAGACTGAGGGCATATTTCAGATGGGAGAAGACTATGAAAGCATGAAAACTGAATATCAGATAGGATTCTGTATAGACTCTTAAAACTTAAAAAGAATATTAATGCAAAAAATTGTAAAATCTGAATAAGTTCCATGCTTTAGTTAATAGCACTTGACCAAGGGCAATTTCTTAGTTTTAGTAAATGTTCTGTGGCTATATAACATGTTAACGTAAGTCCAAGCTGGTGAAGGATATACTGGAACTCTCCATACTATATTTGTATATAAAAGATAAAGCTTAGAATTTAAAATAAAGTGAAACAAACTTATTTATCACCCAGATGCTGGTACAATCACCTGGGAGGAACGATGCAAGTAAATTTAAAATGTTGCATATATAGTCAAGAACAACAGCAATAACATAACTGCTTTAGTAATTGTATTGTTCATAGCAATACTGTAGCTGCTACTCTGAGATTGCTGCATGGGCAGTAACCAAATAAAGCAAACTTGGATCCAACCTACATAATATACTAAATTTCTATATGCAGTTGGATGAATTAATGAATTTTCTGTTCTATTTCATTGCTTTGTCTATTATTAATTTGCCAGGATCATCCTGTTATAATTATACAGGACTTTTACTATGTATTCATGTCTGGGAGAACAGTCTCCTCAGACTGTTTTTATTTTGGAGAACTTTTCAAACTATTCCATTTTGTTTAATTTGCCATATTAACTTTAGCTTGTCTAGTTACAAAGGAGCCCATTGAGCTTTTGCTGACTTTGTATTAAATGACAAAATAATTTAGAGAAAAGCAACATATTATAATGATTATGTTTGAAGAACACTGTTACAGATGTATACAAATTTTGACCCAGCGGTTTTACTGCTGGGAATTTATCTTACAAATACAGTGCACAAGTAAGAAATGTTATAAGTACAAGACTATTCACTGTCACATTGTTACAGCATGTCATAAAGCACCACGAACAAAGTCAAAGTCAAATGACATAATGAAAAATATTGAGAACTCCTGACATAGACAAAGGTTTAAATAACCTAAAAAAAATACAGTGAAGTTTCTACAAATTTTCAAGATAAAATCTGATAACCCAGTAGGAAAATGGGTAAGAAAACATGAAACAGCAACCCCTCACCACACGAGCGAAAGCAAATAAACAAACACAAATAGACCCTAACCAAATGAAAACTTGCTTAAAATTATTTATCATAAAATAAATGTAAACACACTATATGACAGAATCAGAAAGTTTGACATCAAACCTTGTAGGTGAAGCTGTAGGGAAACAGTTACACTCATACATTGCTGATGGAAATACAAACTCTGGGGAGGGCAATATTCAAAAACGTATCAAAAATCCAAACCAAATACCTTTGATTCAATAATCTAATCTCACTTCTGGGTATGTATCACACAGATACACATAAATGTACCACAAATATATATCTCATTATTTCTTAATTACAATAGCAATAAATCAGAAATAATCTAAGTAGTCATCTATAGACTATTGGCTAAAAGTGTGGTATTTATTCATAATATAATATTATGAAGTTATAAAAAAAGAAATAAGGAATCTTTTGATAAACTATATTAAGTTTCTTATGCTGCATTACTAAGAGAAAAAAAAAAAAGTATGTCCAGTAGTCATTCCAAAGCAAATGAAGTACTTAGGTATAAATCTAACAAAACATGTACGAGATCTATATGCTATAAATAACAAAATGCTGGTGATAGAAAAGATTGTCTAAATAAATTAAGGGATATATCATGTTTATGGAATGGAAAGTCAACATAGTAAAGATGTAATTCTCCCCATATTGATCCATAGATGTAATATAATTCTTATTGAAATTGCAAGATTATTTGTAGACATAGACAAGCTTATTCTAAAATGTATATGGAAAAACAAAGGACCTAGAATAGCTAAAACTATTTTGATAGAGAAGAATGAGGTGGGAGAAATTACTATACCCTAAGCTAAATCTTAGTATAAAGCTATAATATTCACTATTTACCATAAAATATTCAGTATTCAAGGCTTACTATACAGATGCAGTAGCATTCAAGCACATATATCAATGAACAGAATAAAGAACTCAGAAACCAACTCATTAAATTATAGCCAACTGATTTTTGATACGGGCACACAAGTTATTCAACAGACGAAGGATAGACTTTTCAACAAATGATACATGAACAACTGGACATCCAAAGGCAAAAAATTGAACCTCAGCCTAAAACCCATATGTTAAGCAAAAATTAACTCAAATTCAGTCAGGGACTCCAATATAAAACATAAAACTATAAAACTTTTAGAAAAAATTATCAGAAGAAAATGTTCAGTACCTAAGAATAGAAGAGTTTTTAGACTTGACACCAAAAATAAAATCCATGAAAGAAAAAATTGATAAATTGAACATAGTTAAAATTAAAAATTTTTACTCTGTGAAAACCCATATGAAGAGGTTAAAAATACCAACTACAGATTACAAGCTACATATCAGACAAATTCCTTACATCTAGAACATGTAAAGAATTCTCAATATTTAAAAATTTAAAAATCCAATATTTAAATTTTTTAATGTTTATATTTTTTAGAGAGAGAGAGAGAGAGGCAGAGCGCAAGCAGGGGAGGGGCAGAGAGAGAGGGAGACACAGAATCCGAAGCTGGATCCAGGCTCTGAGCTCACAGCACAGAGCCTGATGTGGGGCTCCAACTCATGAACCGTGAGATCATGACCTGAACCCAAGTCGACGCTTAACCAACTGAGCCACCCAGGTGCCCTACAAAAACCCAATATTTATTTATTTATTTATTTATTTATTTATTTTTTCAATATATGAAATTTATTGTCAAATTGGTTTCCATACAACACCCAGTGCTCATCCCAAAAGGTGCCCTCCTCAATACCCATCACCTGCCCTCCCCTCCCTCCCACCCTCCATCAACCCTCAGTTTGTTCTCAGTTTTTAAGAGTCTCTTATGCTTTGGCTCTCTCCCACTCTAACCTCTTTTTTTTTTTTTCCTTCCCCTCCCCCATGGTCTGTTAAGTTTCTCAGGATCCACATAAGAGTGAAAACATATGGCATCTGTCTTTCTCTGTATGGCTTATTTCACTTAGCATCACACTCTCCAGTTCCATCCACATTGCTACAAAAGGCCATATTTCATTCTTTCTCATTGCCACGTAGTTCTCCATTGTGTATATAAACCACAATTTCTTTATCCATTCATCAGTTGATGGACATTTAGGCTCTTTCCACAATTTGGCTATTGTTGAAAGTACTGCTATAAACATTGGAGTACAAGTGCCCCTATGCATCAGTACTCCTATATCCCTTGGGTATATATATCCCTTGGGTGCTATTGCTGGGTCATAGGGTAGGTCTATTTTTAATTTTTTGAGGAACCTCCACACTGTTTTCCAGAGCGGCTGCACCAATTTGCATTCCCACCAACAGTGCAAGAGGGTTCCCATTTCTCCACATCCTCTCCAGCATCTATAGTCTCCTGATTTGTTCATTTTGGCCACTGGGAGTGGCGTGAGGTGATATCTGAGTGTGGCAAAAACCCAATATTTAATTGGGCAAAAGTAAATGGCAAATAATCACATGTTAACATCAGAGGTCACTTGGGAAATTCAAATTAAAACCACAATGAGATATTAGTACACATCTATCAGAATAGCTCACAGAGTGGTACACCGAATACTGACACTCATACACTGCAGTGGGCATGAAAAATGGTACAGTCATTCTGGAAAACAGTTTGGCAGTTTCTCATACACCTAAATATGCACATGCCTTATGACCAATTTTATTCTTGGGGATTATCTCAGAGGAATGAAAACATTAACACTAAATGTTGTGTACATAAACTCTGCACACAAATGTTCATAGCAGTTTTATTTGTAATAGCCAAACATCAGCAACAACTCAAATGTCCTTCAACAGTTGAATGGTTAAACAAAGCATGTTACATCCTTATTGTGGAATCTATTCAACCATCAAAAGAAATTCACAATTGATACATGCAGCAACTTGGATGGATCTGAAGGGAATTATGCTGAATGAAAAAGCCAATCTCAAAAGAATCATCCTGTACAATTTCAGATATATATATAGCACTTCTTAAACAACAAAACTGAGATTAATGGTGGCCAGATTTCATTAATTTCATATAGAGATATGTAAACCAGGTAAAATCTGAATATGCTCTGTGGATTGTAGCAATGCCAGTTTCCTGGTTTTCATAGTGTAGTGTTCCTAGGTCACAGGTTAGCATCAGGAGAAGTGGGAAAAGGGAACAGGACCTTCCTATACAATTTTTTGGCCACTTTCTATGCATTTATAATTATTTCAAAACAAAGGTTTAAAAAAAATAACATGCAAAACTGTGTGTATCATATGCTAGTGTTTTTTGGGAAGAGGGTAGGAGAGATAACATGTTTGTTTTTGCTTATTTACCCACAAAAGAACTCCAAAAGGATAGCATTAACAGTGGTAGGCAATATTGTATGCAAGTAGCAGCAACTGTAGCAAATGGAAGACAGGTGTGGAAAAGAATGTCTTTTTTTAATATTTTAAACTATGTTAATTTATTATTTATAAAATTAAATCATTATTATAGGCATAAAAATAATTATAAATACCATGCACTATCTCTATCATTCATAAAAGAACACTTAACACCCAAACAAAACAAAACAAAAAAACAAAAAAGACATAACCTTGTATTTATTTATTTATTTATTTATTTTTTTTTTCCAACGTTTATTTATTTTTGGGACAGAGAGAGACAGAGCATGAACGGGGGAGGGACAGAGAGAGAGGGAGACACAGAATCGGAAACAGGCTCCAGGCTCTGAGCCATCAGCCCAGAGCCTGACGCGGGGCTTGAACTCACGGACCGTGAGATCGTGACCTGGCTGAAGTCGGACGCTTAACCGACTGCGCCACCCAGGCGCCCCATAACCTTGTATTTAGATCAAGTGTTCAGATTTCATTAGTGCTACTTTATGAAAACTTTACTTCAGCATTGATATTTCTCTTATTTTCTGTGGATTTAAGGAAACTTGACCACTGGTTAGGGCTGGTCGGGGAAAATGACACCCAGAAAACACTGTATTAGCTCATACCAATTTTACCCAGGTGCCTGATGAATAGCTCACTTTTGATTTGCAATCCTGAGGCTTCAGCATATGCAAAGCATTGTTCTCTTGGACTTTGAAAAGAAAACAACAAAAGGATTCTTTTTACAACCTCCACAAATTGGAATAGAAGGAGCCTTTCAGTGCTTTGGTGTTTCTTGGGAAATAGACTTGTGCAGTGCTATTTGTACATTTCCCAAAAAAGAAAACAAAGGACAAGGAAAAGGCAAATGCTGAAACTCAAAAGAATTTTTGAAAACAGTCAAGAACAAATAAGGGACCTCAAGAATAAAAAAAAAAAAATGTACAGGCAGCACTTAACTACATTTATTAATGCAGCATGTAAAAGTAAAATGCCAGCCACCACAGATACTAATGGAAATCAGTAAATGTCAGTGTGGCTAAGCACTGCTATAATAGAAATCTCTGCTTTTTTATTTATCTGCTAGAACAGAGAAGAGGGAAAATTAGTAACTTAGGCCAATAAAGTATGAAGGCTACTCTGAGGTTATCCCCATTCAAAACTTCAATATTCTGCTAAGTTAAAGAGCCATTTCTCTTTATGTATCTCTTAAAGTTTTTCCCTTTTTTTTTATTTTTTATTTTTTTTAACGTTTATTTATTTTTGAGACAGAGAGAGACAGAGCATGAACGGGGGAGGGGCAGAGAGAGAGGGAGACACAGAATCGGAAGCAGTCTCCAGGCTCCCAGCCATCAGCCCAGAGCCCGACGTGGGGCTCAAACTCACGGACCGCGAGATCGTGACCTGAGTCGAAGTTGGACGCTTAACCGACTGAGCCACCCAGGCGCCCCTTTCTTTTTTTTTTTTTAATTGTTTTTAACGTTTATTTATTTTTGAGACAGAGAGAGACAGCATGAACGTTAAAGTTTTTTTCTAAACTGTATGTATCAAAGTTCATTTCAACATTAGCCATCTGTACATTTACTCTTTTCACTGCTTCTTTCTGTATATTTACAAAGCAGTGATCAGTTTAGCCAATATTTACAGGAGAAAGGCATGGGCTTTAAGTAACTATGAAAGCAAATTTAAGAGCTCTAAATTAATGATTTTTTAAATGTACACATGGGAGCACATAAATGTGTTAGCATTGCCACAATCTCTGGCAAATGTCTTGAATTTCAGAAGAAGCAACCCAGTAAGCCAGACTGCTCTAAAGTGGGCACAAGTCTGGGAATGCGTCTCTCTTTGTATGAGCTTTGTTTCCATTGAGACCACTGTCATTACTAACATGTCTTCCAAGTACCAGGACATTCAAAGCAATTATTCAGAGAATGATCACCTCTGACCTCTCAGTCTCAGGCACTCTTTCCCTTACCAGTTAGATCCCTCACTTTTCTCAGGTTTCTGCTCAAGTGTCCCCTTACCAGAGAGAGTTTCCTTGACACTCCAATGGAGGGCACACAGCTGTGAACCACTCTGTTCTCTCCACAGCACTTACCACCACCGCCTATTTTATATTTATTTGGTTATTGTTAGAGTCCCCCTCAGGAATGTCAGCTGCATGAGGGCAGGATCCAATGGTTTGACTCACTCCTATGTACCCACTGGGAACAGTGATTCAGCAAGTCCTCCATTCACACCTCACAATGATTCTGTAGGTAAAAGGATGCTAAAAATTGTTGAGTGTTACCAGTGTAATCAGTAGAGTTTATGACTGAAACCCCTGTCTCTGAGTTCTAAATCGCAGACTTTCTCCAGCATATCACAGAGCCAATATTGTAAGATAATGTGAATTACTTTAAATCTGGAAATTTTCATCAGACAAATGTGGTATCATGAAAGCTAATTGTGCGCTAAAAAGAGCATGTGGTTTTTATTAGTTTGTTCTGTGATATAGTTCCTCTTTCATGTGCACAAGCAAAAGCCTTTTTCCCCCAGAAATACAGAAAAATACTGAAGCATATTTATTATACAGAATAATATGGAAACAAAAAAACTTGACACTCCTCCAGGTAACCCTAGATGTTAATGCAGAGGTATTAATAAATCTACGAAATTAACCACAACCATTTCACAAATCAGTGAACATTTATCAAGTATCTTTTATTGGTCAGACCCTATGCTAAGACCATGTAGTCACAAAGGGGAATAAATGATAGTCCACATCCTTAGAGTTAAACCCTTTTAAAGATATAGACATATGAACATAATTATGATGAAATCAGAGGTTTTTTTAATCAGTTTTATAAGTGATAAGAACAGAGGAAATCAGTAAGCAGTTCTGCCTGGGAGGATCAAGCAGAAAAGTTGCAGTCTGAGCTGTATCTTAAGAGATGAGTGGGCATTCCCAGGTCCAATAGCAATAGAGATGGTGGCATATCTATGCAGCTGGGGAATGGCATGTGTATTCCAAGCACTAGGACATTTAATACGTCTGGGCATCAGGTACACTGAGAGGTATAGGTGGAGACACTCCTGTCAATGAGCATCATAATACTGTCTAAATGTTGAGAAAGTCCAATGAGATAATGCATATAAAGCCATCAGCATAGTGCCTCACTAAGTAGGGAATAAATGCCAGCATTTGTCTTGGAATGGAGGATTTGAGATTTTTATATATCCATAATTCCAAAGGAAGAAAAATCCCTCAGGGTACAAGAATAAAGGTACTATTTAGCAAATAAAATTCTTTATCAGAGTACTTGTGTAGTAGAAATGGCATGCATATTCTTTACACAGAGCTGTATTCAAAACCTGAGACTCCAGGCAACATTATCATCTGATGTTTTCAGTGAGAACCAGTATACTTGACAGGGAGCTTCAGAAGTAATGAAGCACTCCTGTATTTAATTAGAACAGGATACAATTTCACTTGCTTCTATAGTAGGTTGGTTTTCCAAAGAAGAGGGTATGAGTTTGGTTTCTTCTTCCATTACTCATGACCTCAATCCTTAGGGAAATGACCAGATAATTTAATTCTCAAACACTCATTTGGGAATGTCAATGATAAATGCTCAGAAATATTGCTGCTCTGTCTGCACTGCTTTGCTTATTGGTTCCTGCCTTTCCTTCCCCCGACTTGCTTCTTCTCTCCACTCAGCCCCAAGAAACTAACTTGATATTGGAGTGATAAAAACTGTCACAATAAACGTAATCTTCTGTCACAATCTTTCTCCTTTTTTCCTTGTCCTATTGTTTCCTCTAAAAAATCTTCAGTTTGATACTTGCATGGTAACTTTATACTTCCGTATAATTAAGAGCCAACACTGATTGATTCCATTGTTTGTACCAGTCAGCACCAGAAAATTGTAATTTTCCTTTTCTTTGCATCTTACAATCACCTAATAAGCAGCTCTAATGCTGGGCTATTGAACTACACAATAAACAAAAATTTCCCATCATTTAACATTTGTTCAAAGACTTAATGCTGTGGGTCCACAAAAGCAGAGATAAGAAGGGAAATGTGCACTTATCCAGTGAATTCAATCAGTGCAAACCACAACTCTAAATTAACTATTCAGGCCACCAAAATCTGTTGTTGTTATTATTGTTGTATTAATGCCTAGGCTATTTGAAAAACAAAAAATTATGCTAACCTTACAAGGAAGTTTGACCTTTGTTGACAGAAGTGTGCCTAACAAAAATCCTTTTGTATTCTAATTGAAACATTACTTATTTTGCAAATAAGCGAGATACTTAACGTAGTTCTATTTATCACCCAGATCTGAAAGAATGTAAGGGCTTCGTTAATTAGGGATCAGAAACCACCATCCTTTGGGCCAGAGTGAGATCTTAATGCCAACTGGGTCTAGGAACCACCCACCCACGTGCCTACATCCAGGATTCCCACCAGGTTCTCCCTCACTGCTTCCTTCACACACTGCTCACTGAGTGTCAGGGACACCATGGGAAGCATAGAACAGCCAAAGACAGAAAAATCCCTTCCTCTGGCATACTGGGGGGGGGGGGGGGGGGGGGAATGGTGGGGGGACTGGCCTCCCACTTCAGGCCCAGAAGGCCCAGGCCCCTGCTGGCATCCTTCCTGACTACTCTAGGCTTGCCTCCATACATACTCATTTAGTTAACCATTTTTTTTTTTCTCTTTAGAAAAATTTCTTCTCATCATGCTGGGAACAAGTACAATAGGCATTTCTGGCAGAAAAATGTGATCCCGTGAGAGACCAATGTATGAAAATTTCTTTTTAAGACATTTCATGACAATAGATTGTAGTTGTGAAGGAAGCTTGAAAAATGAGTCTGTTTAATTTTGTTTTCTAGTGCTGAGAGGTGTTTGGCTCCTAAGTACCATGACCCTTGACAGTGACCTTTGCTATTGAAAATCTTCCTAGAATATATTAGTGCACTTTTCTTCTGGAGTAAGTAATATCACTTAGTCTTCTTGGGTGACTCAGCATCTCACAGTACATTATGGAGAACAGACAGGCAGCTTCTCTTTTAAGATCACACATCTTTCTTTCACTTGTATGCTTTTAACTAAAAGACATTTAGGAAACCATGTGGTTGAAAAATATTGAACTGAGCAGCATCATGCAAGATCACACATTCCTTTATTCATTCATTCACACATTCATTTCCTGAGCATTTAAGGAGCCCCTACAAAGTGCAAGGCACTGTGTCAGGCCCTAAAAAGAAATAGTGAGTAACTCTAAGACCTCTAAGGAAAGAAGTTCACCTTTCTACTCACTAGAAACACTGCTGAGCTCTCCTTAAAATCCATTTTTAGGTGGAGCATCACTGTCCACGTGGTATGTGGTAGGAAGACTGCAAAGACAGCATAGAGATGGCCAAATGCTTTTGTCTGGAAGAACCAAAGAAAACTCATGATGAGAAATTTTAAAATCTTCTCCCTTAGCAACTTTCAAATACGCAATCAGTATTGTTAATGATAGTTACTGTGCTGTATGTTACATCCCCAGGACTTGTTTTATAACTGGAAGCTTGTACCTTTTGCCCAAATTTTACCCATTTACCCCTGCCCGCTTGCCCCAAACTCCTGCCCAGCTGCAGCAACTGCCAATCTTCTATATACCTATGGGTTTGGGTATTTTTTTTTAATTTTTATTCCACTTTATTAAGTGAGATAATATGGTATTTGTTTTTCTCTGACTTATTTCATCTAAAACAAATATACTGTTATATGTCAATTATATCTCAATAAAAAAGAAGAAAAGTCTTCTCAGAGGTGATGGCAAGTAAAGCAGGAAGGATGAGGAGGGGTTTAAGCATTCAACCACCTTTTTTAATAACCCTACCTCATCTTGCTCTTCGTTAACAATGATTTTTAATTTGAAGGGGGATCAAGTGCTTCATAAGGAACCTAAAAAATTCTCTTCTCCATTATGCTTAAAAAATAGTTAAAATGGTAAATTTTATGTTATGTGTATTTTATAATTTTTAAAAACCTTTTGTCCAAGAAAAATATGCAAATGTACATTGATTAAAAAAAATATAGATAATCTTATGGGATCCAAAGATCCCCTGAAGGCCACCATGGAGTTCCTGAAGATTCAGGAATAGCCTGTTAAGAACCTGTGTTTTAGGGGCACCTGGGTAACTCAGTCAGTTAAGAATTCAACTCTTGATTTCAGCTCAGGTCACGATCTCAAGATTGTGAGACTGAGCCCCATGTTGGGCTCTGTGCTGTCAGCATGGAGCCTGCTTGGGATTCTGTCTCCCTCTTTCTATCTACCCCTTCCCCTCTCATGTATACTCTCTCTCTTCCTTTCAAAATAAATAAACTTAAGAAAAAAAGAACCTATGTATTAAATAGAGTTAAGGCAGTTGTTTTATTTTATTTATATATATATATATATATGTATATATATATGTGTGTATATATATATGGTACAAGAGAATATGTGGCAATTATTTGAATAGTCTCATCAAAACGGTGGCAAGAGAACTAATTCAGTTTCCTAAATACAGTTTCTGCTGAGATTTCTAATTTGACTGTATACCCCAGTGCCCATCAAGGGACACTTGTCTATGTCTCAATATATTTTTGGTCAACTGGCAAGGAGGGGCAGTTGATACTAACGTATAGCAAATAGATACCAGAGATGCTAGGGAACAGCCTAAAATGTACAGGACAGCACCCCCTCCCCCCAAAAAAACCTTTCTGGCCAAATTGTCAACAATGCCAAAATAGAAAAACACTGGTCTATACTAATAAGTTTACTCAAATATTTCCTATAAGAAAAGGTTGTTCATCTCTAAAGTTGTACAAGAAAAATGTACAGAAACATTCATTTTAATCCAAATAAATAATGTCTTTTTTTTGTTTTTTGTTTTTTTTTTTTTTGCTTTGAAATGGATTATCATCTTGGTGTTCTTTGGTTTTATAATTACACAACATATTTATTGTTGTCCTTTGAGGGCTAACACCAGTTTTACCTAAATTAAATAATAAAAATATCAAATAATGTAATGTTAAGACCCCTATTTTTTTTATCTACTTTTGATTTAAACTAGGTCACAGGCACCATTTCATAAAGGCAGGGGAATCTCGTTTGTGGAATGAAAATAATCTGACTGGTCCATCTGCCCAGCAGTGTTGGCCTGTGGCAGTTGCTATAGCAAATATCTGTGTTTTATGAATACCACTGAGTAACACAAGCGGTCAAAAATGAAAACAGGCTTGATTAAATGCAGACTAAGTGACCTTTAAAATTATTTCATTGCCTCTGGACAGTGGTTTGGGTTACTGTGGACAAATAACTTCTCAGTATACATTTATGGTACTTGGGACTGCATCTAAATAAGGCCAGGAAAGCAGATTGCCACACATGAGCCAGAATCGTCACTCTTAGAAGTACACACTGGCCAGCCACCTTTGACATGGAGAAAGCCATGGTGATCATTAAAAAGCACAGCAGGATAGTTTATATGTGCTCTGTTCTATTTTCCAGCTGAGTATAGTGACATACTTACCATCCCAAATTAAGTTTTCTCACTGCAAACTTGAATGTTCAGGGTATCTAAAAAAATAAAAAATTTTACAGAAACAGTATAAAATGCAAGCATGCTGTTATCTAAGTAAACTATAAAGGGGCTCAGTTTTGTTTTCAATAATCCCTTAAATTTCACTCTCCCCACCCCCCCCCCCAGGACCTTCACATGGTTATTCATGACAAGCTACTCACCTTTGCCTGTCTAAAAATATGTTGCAGCTCAAAATTATTCCTTTCTTATCACCTAATATTCAAAACTCACATTATTTTAATGTTCTGGACTTGAATAATCTTTAGCACCTGCAGACTAATTCACATTAAGGTATAAATGGGTGATGGCTACTGGAATGTGCTAAAACTTCAAGAAGTATTTGTATTTTAAAATAGTTCAAAGACATGAATTGGAATCATGCAGGAAACGGTAATTTTTTAGCATTTCCTGAATCACAGCATATAAGTAATTTCCAGATAGTATCAATAAAACTGTTTCTAAACTACAAATTTGTACGGATCTCACTTTCAACGATAAATGAGATTTTGCCAACAATGACTCGTAGCATACTATACCAGACCTTAGTTCCTAAAGATGGGAAAGGAAGTTGAAAGAGAGGAAAACTAAGTTCTACTGAGCAACTGCATTCCTCCAAGAACTGTCTCAGGTGTCTACACTTACATAAGGTACTCGTCTTAAAGAATTTTTAAGATAGATCATATCAGCCCCATTTTAGAGATAAGAAAACTGACATTTACACAGATTAAATACAGTAAAACCTTGGACTTCCAGTAACTTGGTCTGCAAGTGTTCTATTAGATGAGCAAACATTTGCAATAAATTTTAACTTGATAAATGAGAGATGTCTTGCAATACAAGTAGTAAAAGTCACTGAACATCACATGATCACAGCAGAGCCAGTAGTTCTTGAAATTCGCTTTGATATACGAGTGCTTTGGATTACAAGCATGTTTACGGAACGAATTATGTTCGCAAACCAAGGTTTTACTGTAGTTTGTTCTAAACAAAGAAAAAGGAAGAAAAGAAAGAAGAAAAAATAGGATTTTAAACAATTTTGCTGACTCAAAATTTTAAAATCTTTGGCTACACACCTGGCTCATTTTGTGTAAGCTGAAGGAAACCAGCATCTGGTAAACACCTACGGTGTTGAAGACCTTTCTGAACTAAGCACTGCCACCAGTAGCTTGTGTAATCCTCAGAGCCTGGGAATAAGACACTCTTTTCCTCACATGAATATAGATGAAAAACAAGATGCTCAGTTAGGTGAAGGTCACACAACTGGCAAGTGGCAAATCTGGAATTTGTACCAAAGTCAGCCTTGGTCTGGATTCTAATTCTAATGCCAAGTTTACAAAAGTTTCTGGGGCATGTATCCTTAGTTTCAACTAAAAATGGTTGACAATAGTCAAACACAGGGCAAAAATTATTTTGAGCAGAATTTTCTCCAACTTATTTACTTTTTCATCCATAACAGAGGAAATTTCACAGCTTTTCACACTCACTATTATAATGTTTGCTCGTTAATGAAAGCAAATCTTTATAGATCATCTAAATGTTTTGGTTTTAAGTCAGTTTTGTGTACACGGATAAGTTTCTGCCTTTAGGATTTATTGCTTTTTTGTTTGTTTGTTTGTTTGTTTGTGGCAGCGTTTTAGGATCTTTACAGGAGATAAAAGGGGAGAGGAAAATAATGTAAAGCTCTTGGCAAACAAGGGCAGGGCTAATACAACGCATAATTGTAAAACAGAAAAAATAAGCATTAATTTAGAAGCTTTATCCATACAGTGCTAAGACAAACCTAATATTTGAAAACATCCTGCTACTTTCCTGAATTTACTTTCCACTCAGAAATTTGACTCCATGTAAAAATAGGCATAATGTCCTAAGTCCCAAGTTTTTGACACACATATCTTTCAGTAACTTTCCATAAACGGGAAATACCTCATGTCACGCATTACTCATCAGAGCAGAAGCATCTATATTTAATACTTCCATATCCAGCAGCTTAAATGTTCATTTTTATACATATCAATTCCCTCGGAAGAGACCAGTGGGCACCGTATGTACCCTGGTTGGTCAAGATTGTAGTCAGGCAGGGAGGGACAGGAATTTGGGAGCAGATCAGAAGGAAACCTGTGTTCCCTTGATACAACATTGCACACACCAAAAAAACCAAAAAAACAAAAAAAAAAAAAAACAAAAAAACCTCTAAAGTTCGATTATAATTTAATGCTTCAGATTAACATTTAGGAAACAGTACTCAAAGATTAAGTGAAATGGACCTAATGATACAGTTTCTCTTCCAAGTCTGAATACAAATTATTCACCTGGGGCTGTTGCCATAATTCTCTAAACCACAGAACTGAATGAAATTGTTGTAATACTTTGTTTATGATGATGTCAATGATGATGATAGCATAATAATAAAAAAGCAATAATATCTACTTCAAGATAGCATTATGAGGACTAATAGGGGAGGGTGGTAATTTAAAGCATATGGCATCAAGGGCTCAGTAATGCTAATTCCCTCCCCAACCTTTGCCCCTTTTCGAATGAAGCAAATTCTTGGGGCATCTGGGTGGCTCAGTCAGTTAAGCATCCAACTCTTGATTTTAGCTCAGCTCATGATCTCATGTTTGTGGAAGGGATGGAGAGTCCCCCGCCGCATGTTGGGCTCCACACTAATAGTCTAGAGTCTGTTTCCGATTCTCTCCCTCTCTCTCTGGTCCTTCCACTCCCCCAGAGGCATACTTTCTCTCTCAAAATAAATAAACCTTAAAAGTAAACAACAACAAAGAAACACAAATAAATAAATAAAATGAAGCAAATTCCCAGCAATGCGTCTTTGCTGGACTCCAACTCTAAGCATCATGATTTTACATAGAGGAGATGAAAGACTTTGAACTATGTTTTGTCATATAGAATAAAAACCTACTTGGACACTGACACACACATTCATTTAACTCAAGTAAAAACTCAACTCAAAAACTAAAGGGCAGGACCCTTTCAGAAGTAGGAGCTTTTGATTCTTATTTCCAACCCAGGCTTAGGAAACTTAATTTCTCCATTTTTATGGGCTGGTGCCAAGAAATTATAAATATCTTTCATAAATAATTTAAATTACTTTCACTGAAGAAGAAAAAACAAACCTTACAAAATATCTGGGGAATAAAAAGTGGGGAGGGGCTTTCCCTGAAATCAAAAGGCTGCTCTAGGGTATTAAGTTTCTAGACTACAATAAGAATAAAGTCCAACAGATAGAAAGTCCACCTCTTTCACCTTTGATTAGTTACTATGTTTACAAAAGATAAAACCTATATATTATGTAAATGTGCGTGTGTGTGTGTGTGTATGTGTATAATACAAGTGAGTTTACGAAATTAAAAGGATTATTACCATGGAGATTGTGCCATTTACCTTCCGTCGATAATTGTCATTTCTTTGTTTTATTTGTTGTTTGATCATTTCTTTTGTATTTTTAATTAATTCTTTTTTTTCTTTTTTATGAAATACAAAGCCCTTATTTGGAAATGATATAAAAACAAAAGACTGAATCCAGAAGAAGTAAACTGTCTGTTTTAGGGTAGACTGAAAGGATTTATGGCATCTGGGAGAAAGCGTGTACAGGGAAACATTTAACAGCTGCTGTAGCTGAGACAGGAATATTATGTAAACAAGTCAGGAAAACACAACCTATTGTACAGTAAAAAGCATATTTTTTTCCTGGAAGTTTTGTGTTGCTTTTGTTTTGATTGATATGTATATACATATACATATATTCATATACATATATACGTATACATATGTATACATTCAATATATATGTATATATTCATAGGAAATGACTGATGCTTTATAACTAAGCTATGTTTTCCTATAGATCCTTATTATTCAAAGAGTGGTCTATGGAACAGCATCATCAGCATCTCCTGAGAGTCTGTCAGGAATGCAGAATCTCAGGCCCCAACCTAGACCTATTGAATCACAATCTGCTGTTTAACCAACTCCCCAGGTGATTCATATGTTCATTAAATTTTGAGAAGTACCACTGCAGAAAACCAAATCCACTTGACTTGCCATTTCATTCAGGGGCCCTTTTCACACCCCCAGGTACTCTGTGTGCCAAGTATTGCTCCAAAAACTTTATATACATATTCTTAGTGGATCACAGCATAACCAAACATTGTGATTACCTAAACAGAATTTTTAAAATAAGAATTTCAGACCCTACTCCAAGTAATATAATTTAATTAGTCTGAGGTAGAATCTGAGCAAAGATTTTTTTTAAAGGTACATTGATGAATCCAATGTAAAGCCAAAGTTGAAAACAATTGCATTATCCCACTTAATTTTTCCCTGTAAACATAAAGGTATGTATTATTACCTTTACAGAGGAACCTGTTCATGGTTGCAAAACATGGATTTAAACTCAGGTCTTTCTGACTTAAAAGACTTGCTTTTGCATTTTAAACCTACCAACATGCTAGGGGCCTTCATGCCAGTAACCTCACGGCAAACTTCCCACTGTGTGATTAGCCCAACATGCTACACTCTGTGGGAAAGCCTCTGAGGGGCAGGGGAAAAGAGAATGCACTCAAGGACCTTACAGGCAGGCAATACTGGGATGGCAAGATAAAGAGCCAAAACGGTGTTCCCCCACAAAATCACATCAGCCTAATGCTGAACCTATTGAGACAATTCAATGAAATAAGGGTAGATTGACGAATGATGTCAGCATTGCAAGTCTACACATGATCACAAACCAGATTAGCAGATAAACTTAGAAGAGACAACCAGATGTGTATGCAAAAGTGCCCTGGGCACAACTCCCACACCAAGTAACCTACCCTTTGTGGACTCTTCCATCACTGCAGTCCCATCACCACACTTGTGAGCAAAAGATATCCTGAAATCTAGTTACTCTAATATGGAATGACCAATCAGAGGCCGATGTGTGGAATGTTCCCACAGAGTCTGGGAGGATATGAGTCATGCCTTCATGCATCATTGAAGCAAGCTGTGTGTAGATTCATTTAAGCATTTACCATAAATGGATCCCTATATCACCATCTGTTCACTGTAGATACAGGAAATATTATAAAGACATTTTTGTTACATAGATATGCAGTTAGTAGTTTTGGAAAGGCTTTTTCTTATCTTTTGAAATATATACTAATAAGTCAAAAGAAATGGGCATTTTCTTTTACAGACTACACTGGGAATAGTGTTAAGTCTTTGCCTGTGTCAGCTGACTCAACTCCAGGAACTGGCTCTCTCTCAGGGAATACTGAAAACACTAGTATAATCCTAAAATGTGGATGTTGACTTCGAAAGTCAGATTTAACTGACAGATGTGTGAAATGGCGCATAGGAAACTCCCCACTGGGGATAATGAAAATGCTGGGAGCAACAGTGAAGGGGGAATGGCAAAAATGTAACCTGTTTTCTCATTTTATATGATCCTTTCTCTGACACAGAAATTTATGTTTGTGATACATAAGATGATAGTCACATTTATCTATGCCTCTTTTTAAAGTAAATGCCAAAATTACACAGACTTAAAAGTCTGTCCTCTGGGAAAAACTGACATACAAGTACACCTTAACTTCTGTGCCAAAAAACAACCCTCTCTTTAAATGATAAATGACAAATGTTCTACCTCTGAACTATGGATATATCAACCTCAAACCAATAAATTTTGAAAAGAAAAACACAGTGATGAGAAAAACCGTAGTGGCGAAAGACATACCTAAGAATTAGCTCTCTTTAATTTGAATATAAATTCTTTGTCTTCTAACCTCTGAACTCACCCATTGCCATGTTCATCAATGGTCATAATGTCTTAACTACTAAGATTTTAGCATTTCCCAGGACTAGAGGTGAAGAAGAAAATAACTGACTTTGCATATATGAAGAAAAATTTTAGGTTTGTTTTAGGGATCCTCTGCCTGAATTTGCAGTTCCCAAAAATCTATTTTAAATAAATGATAAGCCCCCTCTCCGTTGCTTCATGGATCTTCATTTCTATGAGCCTAGAGAAGTCAATACCATTTGCAGTGTCCAAGAAGTTAGAGATTGTGTATGGTGAGCACCTGAATCCTGGAAACAACTCAGCGGCACTCTGCCCCCTGGTGGACTGCTCAAGGATGGACCTTGATGAAGGGCACAGAAGGTTCACTTCCCACCCACTTACCCTGCCAACCTCTTTCCTTCTGAAAATTGCAGTGAATGCCTCAGTTAAAAGCTTTTGCCTCCACTAATTACACATTAATTTGAATCAACAATTTTTTTATGTATATAAAAACGCTGGGCTGCCTAATCAGCCCTCTGGAGCTAAAATAAGAACATTAGATCAACACGTTATCACTGGTTATCATGGCTTTTCGTGGGTAAGAAAAAAGCAGAAAAGTGGAAAATGAAACACTGAGAAAAGATGTAGATGTGGTGAGGGTCTTTGGACTCTGGGGAAATCGCTAGACAAAGAAAAGGAAGAAGAGTTTAAAAGTGAATAAGAGGGGCGCCTGGGTGGCGCAGTCGGTTAAGCGTCCGACTTCAGCCAGGTCACGATCTCGCGGTCCGTGAGTTCGAGCCCCGCGTCAGGCTCTGGGCTGATGGCTCGGAGCCTGGAGCCTGTTTCTGATTCTGTGTCTCCCTCTCTCTCTGCCCCTCCCCCGTTCATGCTCTGTCTCTCTCCGTCCCAAAAATAAATAAAAAATGTTGAAAAAAAAAAAATTTAAAAGTGAATAAGAGGATGCTATAGGAAGTGAAATAGTTGGCAATTTCCTTTTGGCCATTAAAGCCACTGCAAACCATCTTTCATGTGTCCTTTAGCCCTTGGGGTTATTTTTCACCAGCCTAAGTGGGTAAGTGTGAAAGACTCTTAACCTCAGTCATTTCCAGTGTAGCCAGGTTTCTTCCATTCAGGCTAGCTTCATCCTCCCCAGTTCAATCTTTCTCAAAGAGCTCTCAGTTGTTCTATGCTACAGGTGCTACAGGAGGCAAGAAAATAATGGCTAAAGAGGAAGTACATGTTCTGAGAAGCCAAAGAAGTGTCAGGTATTTTGATAGGTGCCTTACATGCATAGGTTCCTGCAACCAATTGCAAGCAGGCTGCATTTGAGGAGAGCCACAAAGCTATCCCATGCTCTATTTGCAATTCAAACCTAGGACTTTCTGATTCCAAAAGCTGTTTTTCTGTCTACTTCTCTGGTGTTCATATAATTCAGTCTCCATCTCTTACGTTTCCCCAAGCTTGCTTGTACCCCTGCATTTCAAGCACCATGCAGTACTTTGGCATCTCGCTACCTACCTAGACACAACATTCCCCCTAAAAATACGGATCTGGAAAATTCTAGTGATAGTGCATCTGACTTACCCTCTTTTGCAGAATGTGAGAGCACAATCTGCCTAATTCCTTTTAAATTCTTCTACAAACGAAATCCCCCAAATTGTGGCTGTACTTGCCAGTCCGCCACAGTATCATTTATCATCAATTATTCTCTCTTGAAGGTTCAAAGTCCTCAATGTCCCCCAGAATCCAATGAACCAATCCTTCCAAAAGAATAGAATCACTACCCATTCCTTTTTTGAGCACGAAAAGGACTTTATTTCATTATTCTTCAAAATTTCATTTCCAATTACACATTTGTTGAAAGGTGGAATACCAAAGGCAATTTTTAGTTACAGCAACTCCATCAAATACACATAATCTGAGATTTTACTGCTTGCATGAATTATAGTCCTCACAGGGTTTCCTGGTTAAAGAAGATAAAACTAAGATAATAGGAAAAGTGAAGAATATTGTTCTGTAGGAAATTTGTTGAACTCAATAACCATTATTCATGGGTACCGTGTCCATTTTTTTTAAAGGAAACTCTAAAATTGCTAGAAACACAAGACAACATTGGTATTTTTGAATGAGTATACATTCATATATTTGTGTGAATCTTTGTGCAATTAAACAATATGGCAAATGTTGCTTGTTACCACAGCCAATGAAGATGTATTTTCATTTCTATACAAGTTGAACATTTCCATCTCCCATTTTATGTTCTGCAAAAAATCCATATGTCTAGTTGATGAACAAACAATGCTATAGGCAGCAGTAACTGAGAAGGAGCGTAACAGTCGTTAACTACATATCCCTGGGATGAATGATACACTTTGCATTGTATGCGATGCTGGATGATGAGTCTAGATCTCGTATAACTACAAGGGTTTGCAAGCTTCTACTGCACACAATATGCCCCAAATTCAGTCAATTCAGCCAAATAATGAAGCAAAACTGTAAGTGGGTAATCTACAAATGGCAAACAGCCCATGTGACTAAATTGACCATGTTTTGTTAATATGAGGACACAATCATTGTAGGTTCCCTAGAAAGAAGTCATTTGCAAGTTTCAATTTATTTATTTATTTCCATTAATTTTCCCCCTCAGGCTCCTAGAAGTTGGCTTAATTGTTTCTTAGGCCCAAAGAAAACACAGCTGCATAGACAAAAGACAAACATATTAATAACATAAAAACAAATACTGTGCTGTATGCACATTCCAATCAATAGTAAGCTAGATTTCTCCATAGGAGAAATGTCACAAAACAAACAAACAAAAACCTGGGGGATATAACAGAAACATAGGGATTATCCAATGCCTCAGATTTTATTTTACTCCAGCGGCAGGTGTAAATGTTGATCAAAATTCCCCTTTTTACTTAGTTTATGTGTGAACTTTTGAATAGTGTATTTTCAAGAGTCATTACCCCAGAGTGAAGATCTGCACAGTAGGAAAGCAGTGTACTTCAGCTCAATACATCTATTGTCTGAGAGTCTGGACTGGGGAGCTTCAAGCAGGGAGGGAATCCATTTTACAAAGACAACTTGCTTCTGCAGACAAAAGGTATCACACTGCAGAAAGCTCTCTGAAGAATGGAGTGTAAATCTTCTTTGGCATACAAAATGCTCCACATACATATTTTGTTTTCTGTGCAGATGATCCTTCAGGGCTACTCCTTTTTATTTATATAATGCATTTTTCATCTTTTGTTGTGTAATCTTGCCCTGTGTTGGAGAGGCCTCAGAGTGAATTTGGTATCACAACTAAGCATTATTGAAATTTGAAAAGACATATAAATATAAAGTATTACTGATAATATATTCATTGAGGTATCAGGTCGGTGACAAATTCCCAAGGTTCAAAAGCTTGTCATTTTCCTGATTGCCTAGTAAATCTGAGGTTTGGTTCCATGAGTTATAGGAAAAAACAGGCTCCATATTAACATCTCTAAGCTTTTCTAAAGTCCTTCTAAAGTCATTTTCTAGTAATCTTTGTTCCCAACCAAACTTCAGTAACAAGGGAAAACAAGTTTTTGGGTTTTTTTTTTTTTCCTTTAACATAGATTTTGGGTTCTTTCTTACTGCATTTTGAAGATTTTTGGAAAAAGGAGGTGGTTCTCTTACTTTATATATGGGCACATAAAGGAATTACAGATGGGAAGGAGAATGTAAATGACTATCAGAAAAAAGTCTCATGCATTTAAGATTTTTTACAAGTCAAAATATACATCCTCCCATTGCCCCCCCCACCCATTCCTTAATTGTAGAAGAACCATTTCTGTTTTATCAGTCTCCTTCACATCTCACTGGATTGGTTAAGGAATAAACATACCTTTCTTGTTAAGGAGCAGTATATATCTAATAGCCATCAGTTTAATCGACTGCATTAATAAGAAATATAGCAGCAGCTTGGGCTGAATCACCCATTGTATTCTTCATTTATGAGGATTTAAATGTGTAAAATGACAAGTACATGAAATTAGGAGGAAAATAAAGCAATCTGCAGACTTTGGCACTAGCACACGTAATGCTTTGTTTGAGTTGTTAGTGTGGTTTGACAATCACTAAATAGGAATTAAAAAAATTACAAATCTGCAGAAAACAAACAACCATAGGTGTTGGTTCTCAGTTTAATCCTTCCCATCTCCCATCCCCACCCACCCCATATAGTTTCAGTTATAATAAAAATAGAGATCTTAAGATGTTAACATCAGAATTTTGCTGTTAAACTCTTCAAGGTTTCTCTGCATCATCCAAGCCACACAAGGTTTGAAGCACCAAATCCACAAGTTTCTCCAACCAAGTTTAAATAAACAGAAAGTGAAGACTGAAAGATGCCAAAGTAACTCTTCTTAAATGAAGCTGAAACACAAAGTTCTCCCCAAAACAAAGGGTATCAGGCTTCTAGTTCAAGTACTGCCAGGCTGTATATAGATCTGTCTCAGACAGGATTCAGACAACTACAAGTACCACCGGTTCTAGAGGGAGGGCATGATCCATGATACCAAAGCAGGGCAAAGATCCCCCTTCCATCATTGATTTTTAAAGTTACAACCCTCCCTTATGATTGGCTGCTGCAGGGTCAGTGCTGGACCTGGGGTGTGAGGGGAGGAAGTGAGCTTCCTCCTCTGCAGGGAAGCTCTACCTTTAGTTTGAACAGTTCTCCTCTCAGAGCTCGCTTGCTCGCTCTCTCTTTCTCTCTCTCTCTCTCTCTCTCTCTCTCTCTCAGGGCTGTCCTGGCTTCTCAGGATCCATTGCCCTTGCCCAGAAGACAGAGCCTCAATCTGACCCAGTAACAGTGAAAGAAGAGTGGACCTACCTGTGGAACCAGACACAACATGGTCCCCAAGGGCCGCTTAGGCTACCCCACTGCAACTGACAAGTCAACCTGTGCACTTAAAGCGTATCAGTTTATGGAACGCTTGTTTGAAGTCCTCATTGGACATGGTATAGATGATGGGGTTGATAAGGGAGTTGAGATAGCCCAGCCACGTGAAGAAGTCAAAGATGGCCAGGTGGAACCAGCAGGCATCCTTGCAAATAGGCATCACCAGGGAGATGATGAAGAAGGGCAGCCAACACACAATAAAGGCTCCCAAAATGATCCCCAGGGTCTTAGTGGCTTTGCGCTCCCTAGCGGCCATGAGCTTCTTCTTCTCTAGCAGGGCGTCAGAGACTCGCACTTTGACTTGGTTCACGTACACAGGGGACCCGGATTCGCTGGGCACATCGGGAGCCCGGGAGTTAACGGAGGTGACCGAGGACGTGGACCCGGGGGAGTCGGTTATCAGCTGGGCTCGGGTCAGGCGCTTGCCGGTCCTGTTGGGCGTCTGTTTCAAAATCCGGGAGCGGGCTTCCACATAGATGCGGCCGTAGAGGGCGATGAGGAGCAGGGTGGGGAAGTAGAAAGCGCCCACCGTGGAGTAAACTGTGTAGAGCATGTGGTCGGTGTTCACCCTGCAGTCCGACACCTCCTCCTCGGCTTTGGCTTGACGCCAGAAGAAGGGCGGCAGCGAGATGGAGATGGAGAAGACCCACACCAGCGCGATCATGACCGCGGCCCTCTTGGGAGTCCTTTTAGCGGAGTACTCCACAGCGTCCGTGATGGCCCAGTAGCGGTCCAGGGCGATGACGCAGAGGTGCAGGATGGAAGCTGTGCAACAGGTGATGTCCGACGACAGCCAGAAGTCGCAGACCACCTGGCCCAGCGTCCAGCGGCCGGTGACCGTGTACATGGTGCTGATGGGCATAACCAGGATGGATACGAGCAGGTCGGTTACCGCCAGGGAGGCGATCAGGTAGTTGGCTGGGGTGTGCAGCTTCCGGGTCCGGTACACAGTGGCAATCACAAAAGCATTGGAGAGCGTGGTGGCCAAGGTGAAGAGCGCCAGCACCAGGACCAGGAGTACTTTCCAGGGCAGGGCGATGGAGTCCTGGTAAATATAGCCCTCGGTGCTGCAATTGGGGGGAGCGGAGGAGAGGTTGGCTTGAGAAACCCCGGTCTGGGAGCCCGCGGGCGGCGGTGGGGCGCAATGAGTGTTGGTTTCTTCCATGTCTCTCCTCTACACGGCTCTGGAGCGCAGCTCTTGGGCATGGAGAGAACGAGGGAAAGGGCGGAAGGACCGCGGAGGAGACCACAGTCTTGTCTCTCGATTGCTAGTCAGTTCCGTGGGATTCTCAATTATTCCTCCACCCAGATTCCCAGCTGAAACTAGAGGTCAAGGGCGCGGCAGCCTAGGCAGACGAGCGCGTCTTCTGCACTTCCAGTGCGCCGGGCGCTGCCGCCGCCGCCGCGGCTCTGCCTGCTCTCCACTCCCCGTCTTAGCCCTGGGTTGCTAAGGACTGGCCCACCAAGCCCAGCTCCACTCCGGATCCTACTCAAGGCGTCTAGTAGCGGAGGTGATGTATTGTTTAAGAAGGGAACATCAGCCAGGTGGGGTCTCTTACCCCAGTTGCTCCAGGCTGAGTCTCCTAACCCAGGCGCTCCTTGATCTGCAGAATCGGCCCGCAAGAGTTTCCTGGCTGTTGAGACCGAAGCTGGCAGGCCAGCCAGGAGTCCTGGTCTTGCATTCCCGCCCCCTCCCCAGACTCGGGCAGTTTCCTGCGGCTGCTTTGGCCGCCAGAGCTGGGTGGGTTGAAGTCTGGGAGCCGCGCTGCGCCGCGCCTCGCTCCGGAGCTCTGCCCTCCCTTCTTTTCACGCGCTGGCCACTCCGGCGAGCTGCCCCGCGGAGACGGGGCCGCAAGAAGGGGGACTCGGGGGCTGGGGCTGTGGCTGCGGCTGCCCGCAACGCGCCGCCACTGCCACCATCACCTCGGACCCACTGGCACCGCTTGGAGCCATGCTGCTGGGTGCAAGGGTCTGGGGGACCTGGCGCTGCACGCGGGTAAGGGGCAGGTGTCTTAGGGAGCTGGAGGAACGCAGCGTGCGCCAGTCCCGGAGGAGCGTGTGAGCGGCACAGCAGATGGACTCCTTTTATAGAGTCCAGGTCCGGGCTGCCCTAGCCTTGCAACTCTTGCTGCTCGGCGAGTGCGGGCGCCCGCTCCCCATCACCTTCCCCTTTTCTCTCTCCCCCGCCCCTCCTTTCCTCCCGCCTGGTTCCCTCCCCGGGCAAGGAAGCTTCCCTCCGGGTCCTACCGCCCTCTCTCCCCACTACCCATCCTCTGGCCCCTCTCCCAATCCTGACACCCAGACTCCGCAGTTCTGGCCAGGAATGGGGATGAGGGCGTCCTGTCCTTGCCTCTGTCCCCTTCGAAGCTTGCAGTGCGGCCCTCCAGTTAGATCCACGCCCTCAGCCCGGGCACATTCCCCGCGTCCCTTCCTGGGCTTCCACTTAAGCACCCACACCACAGCAGGCCAGTGCTAGGTGGAGCCAGCCCCAGGCTCTGACCTCTCCACTCAGGAATTTTATCCAGCCCTGCGGACCACACCCAGGTTAGAAGGAGGCGCCAATAATATCGCCTTAGAAGGAAATGGCCAATAGTGCATTTTAAACTTCAGGCTTCAAGTCCTACTTAACTCTTGGTACAATACGCACTATTAATTTCATATCTGGTTTTAGGAATCTGTGCTTTCCATTCAGTCCCTTCCCTTTAACTGTGGGTCAACAGGCAGAAAGAAAGCTGTCTACACTGTCTACAAACATGTAAAAGTATCACAAACAGAAGCCTACCATTTGTGAAATTAAACCTTCCATTCCTCTCTCCCTCTTCAGCCAGCTGCTCAGCAGTTCAGTGCCTCTGGAAAACAGTTCACAGTAAGCACCTTCCCTCCCACAGCCCTCGAGAAAGGAGGTCAACAAAATTCAAAAGGAAAAAAAAAAAAAAAAGAAAGAAAGAAAAAGAAAAAAAAAAACGTGTTTTGGGGCCATCAGCACCAGTGTGTCTTCTTTGCCCTCAACAAATACATCAGGGTATCAGCCAAATGTGGCACCAAGCAATACCAGTTCCCAGGTCCCATGACCTTCAGCAGTTCCCTGCTGCTCGGTTCCCCCCTCCAACTGTAACCGAAACAAATGTATGGTACAAGTACCAGTCTGTGAAAGTTTACAGAAAAGCACCAGGAAAGAGCAATGTACTTTCAGCCCTCAGAGCTAAGTGATCCCAACTGGGAGTTTCTAGCACCTAGCTCAGTGTTTAGTGGGTATAATGCATTCAATGAACACAACATCATAAGTGAATTTACCAGGTTAAGTGTAAGCAGATTTTAAAGAGAATTATTCAGTCTAGAGCCCAAGATTATTTCATCCACCATTGAGTTTAGAAGAATAATTAAGAGTCTTTGAAAGAAGAACTTTTTACCCAAGGTGACACAACTCTGACCCAAGTTCTCTTAATTTCATATTCCCTAAAACAGGCAAAAATAGAGTGCTTACCCTGTGCTAGGAATTCTAGGCATCAGGGGTATGATGGGGTATACCCAGACCCAGTTTTCAAATAGCCTATATTCTAGAAAAGGCAGATAGACAATAGCCACACAAACAAGCAAATGATTAACATAGTTTCATATTGCGGTAGTATTATAAAGAAAATAGTACATTCCTGCATTGAGAGTGAAGGTACTCCTTTAGGCGGCAGCTCTCCAAAAATACCCTCTGGAAGCTGTCTGGGTTGCAGGAGCCAAGGTGGAGATAAAAGAAAACCTTCTCTTTCCTCTTCTCCTGTCCCTAGCACCCAGCATTGCTTCTGCTAACCTTAAGCCTCATTTGCACAGCACGTTAAGGGGTCCTACCCATCCTCCCATCCTACCCACCCACATCAGGCGCCTAAATAGACTTCATTTTTTTTTCTCCCAAACTGCAGCACTCTCTTAGAAATCACAGCTGAGGAAAGCAAAGCAGGCGAGCCTAAACCACTAGGTGGGGGCGTTGGCCAGGATGGAGCAAAGTGTGTGTGGTTGCCGTTGGGGGGTGTGCCGGCAAACTATTTTCCTGCTATCTTAAGGGAGCGGCAAGATTAGGAGAACTGTTGGAAGGATGCGAAGCGGAGGAAGGCGGAGAGGAATTTTACCAAGCTGCAGGCAGCCTTTCCTGTTTAAATTTCTTCTCCAGGAGCTTGCAAAGGAGAAAACCACTTGCTCCTTCTAGGGTTTGGATTTAGCGACGTAAGGAACCTGTGGCTTTCTCCCAGCCACTCGTTCACCGTTTCGCGGAGTCCAGAACCCTTGGTGGAATCTGCCACCTGTGGGCGGAGTTTGATTTTTCTAGGCTTTGGTTAAGAATTGCGTGGACACACCAAGCCATCATACAGAGGGGAATGAGGCAGAGTTTAGTGGAGAACGCCATTTCGTTATCTTGGTTCCTTCTTTTCACTCACTCCTTTAGTACTTCAAAACATATAAAATACACAGGGGTACGTGTGTGTGGAACACTCAGGAGAGCAGGGAACTTTTAAAGTCCCCTCTGCTTGGGCCTCCCCCATAGAGGAGGGGCCCTTAGGCACAATCCCCGTGCCCACTCTGCAGTCCCCAGCAGCGCAGGGAGCATGTTCCCTCCAAGTTAGCGGGAAACAACCCACACAGACTCAGCCAGAGGGCAAGGAGGGAACGAGCTGGAACAGATCGAGATGGGGAAGTAGACTGGAGCAAAGGTTATCTGGGTCGAAATAAACTTTTGTTTGGCCGAGCAGTTGAGACTGCAAGTTAGTGTGCTCCCTGCGGTGGACCTCAAGCAGAAGCTGAGGAGGTAGAGGATAACGGAGTGAAGCCTGTGCTCAGACGCAAAGCCTGACCGTGGCGGTGAGCTGTGGAAAGACCAGCGAAAAGGCGCCTCTCAAAGAGACTTTGCCTATGCGAGAAAGGTTTGGCTGATGCAGGGAATTGAGAGGCGCAGGCTTGGAAGTTTGCAGCGCGGCGCTAGCTAGACCAAATGCTGTGAAGATAAGCTCCTTCCACCTCCAGGAAACCACACCTGATACACCCTAGAACTTGCCGCAACTCAGCGCTGTCTTGGCTGGAAGCCAGCCAGCCAGCCAGCCAAAGGCGGGGCACTTAGGTCGTGCTTGCTGCATCCCCAGAGTCTTCCCTGCATTTTCCAGAAAGTGGCTGTTAAGAGAGCTTTGGGCACCGGAGCATAGACAGCAGTTGTAAGTTAATCTTTGCTTTGTTGCAATAAAAAAGCCAGAATGCTCAAGCTCTTGTCGCTTTGCTCCTTTGATAAAGGAAAATGCAATCTCACACTCTCCATCCCCACCACTTGAAAAATCCACAGCCAACCCCTAATCGCAACGTGTGGGGACCTGGCAAGCTCCTTTTTGCAAGTCCTGCTTCCTCAATCTATGGCCACTGTTTTTGTTTTTTGGGTTTAAACTCCCACACAGGAAATAGGCAGCAAGAGACTAGTTCTCATGTGTGGGAGTGGTAGCCTGTTTCTTGGTTCCTCCTGTATTTCCTCCAGTAACTTAAACTATTCCTTAAAAAGTATATTGGTAGTAATGTAAATACAAGCCTTACTTAGGTCTTGTTTCACGGAACCATGGAAACGTTCAGATGAACATATACAAACCTACAGATGTATACATACAGTTTTGCCACACACCTTTCGGGGGGGGGGGGGGGTTACCAAACCCTCTGAGGCTTAGCTCCTCTCCATATTCACTGGGACCACATTGGGCCTTTGACAAGGTATCTGTGTCAGGGTACTAATGTGTTTTGTGTTTCATAAGGGAATTTAAATGCCAAATAATAAAACCAGGTGCTTTAGTTCCTTAATTCTAGACTGACGTATATTAATCCCAGAGAATTAGTAGCTCTGTTATGTGTTTATATGTGGATACAAATACTGTGTATCTATAGTGAAGGAAGAGTGTGGCAAAAAATAGAGCAAGTATACATAATTTAGACACTTTCTAATTCCTGTCTCTGTAATAGCAGCCACTTTGCTACTTGGAACAGACATCCCCAACAGGTAGGTTACTGCTGGTTCAAAGCCAGCCTAGTTCCAGCTAGTAGAAGAGCTAGCTCTCAACTGAAGTTTCAATCACATATTTCCTGGCTGAAGATGTAGGTCTTAGAAGAAAATTTCTAACCTCATGCTTGAAGCAATATAAATGGAGATTGCCAGTGAAGGAGATGTTGAATTTTTCCTTTTGCACGAACAGTGGCATTTGGCAATAATAAACCTTTGGATGAAACGCAATGGCAATGAGTCCACCAAACTTAGAAACAACTTGCTGTCTTAATTTGGCAGATCATTAGGCACCTCTATTCAGGATGAAGTCTCTCCAGAAAAATCACACAAAGAATTTAACAGTGAGGTGAAAGAAAGTGGCCTAAAGAAAGAAGCAATAGAAATTGGGTTTTGCCTCATTCAGACTAGGAAAAATTGCATTACTGTGGGATCAGTTTCAGTCTTGCAAACAAACAGACAGACAAGAAACAAAACAAAAACAGGCCAAGCTGGTTGATTGTTTTTTCACCTATAACTCATGAATAATAATCATTAGCCTTTCTTGGGCACTATGTGCCAGGCCTCGTGTTACAGGTTGCACATGTATTCCTTCATTTAATTCTTATGAAAGTTCTAGGAATTGTCATCATCTTACTCATTTTCTGGATGAAGTTGAAGCTCAAAGAATTCAAGTAAATTTGCCATGTCAGACAGCTGATAGGTGATAAAATTGGTTTTCAAACCCAACTCTCTCTGATTTCAAAGTCCAACTCTTTACCGGTAGTCTACACTGAGCTAGCCATGCAGGTCAGTGCTGGTAGCCCTTTTAATCCTGTGACTTTATCTCATCTCATCTGTGAGGTGGAATCACTGTTCACTGCTAATTTAAGTCTCCAGAAGAATCTGATAGTTGCCTTCAAATTTTTCTGGGGGTGGTGATGGTGCTAAAAGTCAGGTAGAAGATTGTACACCATGATTATGTTTAACCAGCTGATCATCACTTCCAGAGTAGACCTGGTAGGTAAGCACACACCACATATTCTGAAGCCCACAGCCCAGACAGAAACCAGGCTAAATCCTTTCTCAAGAAACTTTCTTTCCTGGCCCCATTCGTTACCTTCAGGGTGTGATTTTATTTTTTCTATTTCATCTACCTTTTTTCTTTTCCTTCTTCCTTTTCCTTCCCTGTCTCCTCATCCTTAACACTTCCTTCACATCCTACCACACACACATTAAGGAGCAAAACAAATTAACGCTTTTTAAAAATTGTATGAATGGAATGTGTTAAATACAGCTACAGTCACTATTCTCTATTTTTAACCACATTAGTCTAAATATCAGAAAAATGACCTGAAAAATTGAATTGTTTTCCCCATGTGTATAACATATTGATTCCCCCCCCCCCCCCGTAAGATTTAGTAACTCACCAAAGAAAAAGAGACCTATTACCAATGAGACAATTATTCAGATCTAATCAACCAGGAATCAGTAAGTTAATCCACTAAGAACCTGTCCAAACCAAGAATATAAGCAAAAATAAATTTAAATTCCAATGTACTAAAACTTTTGCACTTTATGCAAAGTTTTAGAGCTCCTCCTCATTCAGATCAGACTTCTTCTTATTTTATATACACATCTAATGCATTTGGCTATGTGATTTCCAAGATTAGTCCCTGAAGATTAGAAGCATCACATTATACAAGGATCAGAAACTATGTCAGGTATGCACCTGCATGCAGGAAGATGCCACAGCTTGTCATAATTTTTGCAAAGTAGGAAAATCTAGGTTAAACTATAAAAATAAAAACCTTGATAATGTCAATAACCACAGTATTATTTGTGTTAACACATTTAATAATGTAGAGTAAAAGGCAGACTTCTGCAAGTGATGGCAAACCAATGTAATCATACTTCAAAACACAGGAGGGCATTTGTTTCAAGGAGAGTGGAGTCCCTCAAAATCAAAAGAGGAATTGAACCACCAAGCTTTGGGCACTGAAGGAATCAGATGAGCCCTGGGAACAATCAGCATCTTGGAACACTATCAGGAGTCGGTCACTGTCTGTATGTGGACTCTTCATTTATTTCACAGTAAACAGGCTTTCTCTACATTACTGATAATCTTTTTCACCATTAATAACTTTTGAGGTTTACTTCCTCAGCTTCGGTCATATTTCAGAAACTAATCTGAATCTGTTCAAAGTTCAGAAATTCTGAGAAATGGGTTCTGCTTCTGAGAAAAGATGTAAGGAGACCAGGACAGGTCAACATTCTGAGAGGAACAACTGGAAAAGTCGTGAATTTTATAAAGTTTGAAAAGCTGTGGAAGCAAGAAGAATTAGAAAAACTAAAATTCCAGAAAAGGATAGATATTTCCTACATAAGCTAATGATTGCTGCCTATTTTATTTGAGACATTTGCTGATCCTGGGCAAAGATTGTGAATTAGACTTGGTCCAGGCAGAGGGATTCTACTGGGAAAAGAGAAACAAGCAGAGGTTTTGATAGTTATTGGGGTCAGTGTGACAGTTTGGATTCTAGAAGAACCCCACATGCATGGCCAGTTTCACTGTGGATATTTGATATATGTTACAGCAAATTAGGAGCCCAAGGGAGTGGGGAGGAAAATTCCAACAGGCAAACTGAAATCACCTGCAGTTTTGAAGTACTTAGAAGAAAAAGTCCCTCTAGAGAAAAGAACCCTGCATTAAACATGTGACTAGTCTTCCCTGAGAAGACAGAGAACTTCCAGGCTTTCAATCAAAAGGCCAGGATGGTAAGTAAGACCCAAAGAACAGGATGAATCATAGACAGACTGATTCTATCTGCAAAGCAGCCTTGACTCAGCTCAGTGCCTGACGGGTTGATGTAGACAGCTCTTCATGCATTCTGCCTAACTTAGGAAAAGATGAATATTCTTTGGACAAAACAATATCATTTAGAGACTTTAGAGTCCATTTATATGCAATATCTGATTACAGTTTTTTAAAATGATATGTGCCTAGTGCCGATAAAAATGTGACCAATAGTAGTAACTGAAAAAACTAGATAACAGAAGTAAATCCATGTGCAACATAGATATTCGAATTAACCAGAAAAAACTTTAAAATAACTATGATTAATATATTTAAGAAAGAAAGGAAAAATGGACAAAATAGCTTAAAAATATAGAGAATTCCAGCAGTGAACAGAAATCTTTAAAAACAGTCAAATGGGCACTCTAGAAATAAACATCCAGTTTTTGATATTAAGTACTCACTGAATGGGTGTAATAGCACACTTGAAATGGAAACCTCATAAATCAAAAAAAAAAAAAAATGTCTAAACTGAATCATAGACAGAAGAAAAGTATAAAGAAAAGAACAAGAATGTAAAAGTCTGAGACTGGGTCAAATAACCTAAAATACAAGCACAGAAACAGAGGAACAAGAGAATGGAAAATAAAAAGTATTTGAAGAGGTAATTTCCAAGAATTTCCAGAAATGCATGTGTTGGGTTAATATATCTAACAATGACACCATTAAAGAAGCTCAAAGAATTGTGGCCAGAATACATACAAAGAAAGCCACAGCTAAGCACATAATGGTCAAACTGCTGAAAACAAATGACAAAGAAAAAATTCATAAAACTGCCAGAGAAAAAGACATTACCTTCAAAGAAACACAGTAAGGCCATGGTTAACTTGTCAGAAACTATAAAAGTCAGGAGTGTCTGGGTGATTCAGTTGGTTAAGCATCTGTTGGGACTCTTGATATTGGTGGCTCAGGTCAGGATCTCAAGGTCCTGGGACTGAGCCCCGAGTCAGGCTCTGTGCTGACAGCTTGGAGCTTACTTGGGATTCTCTCTCTCTGCCCCTCCCCTGTGTGCTCACTCTTTCTCTCTCCCTCTCTCTCAAAACAGATAAATAAACATTTTTAGAAAAACTGTAAAACTCAGGAGATCATGTAATTGCACTTTATAACAGCTTAAAGTTTAAAAAAAAATGTCAACCTAGAATCCCATACTTAGAATTAATATCTTCCCAAAACGGAGGTGAAATACAAACGTTTTTAACCAAATGAAAGGTGAAAGAGTTTGTTGACAGTGGAATGGGCCTCTATGAGGTACAAAAGGAGGCTCTTCAAGCTGAATGAAAATGATACTAAATATATAAGGAAATATAAAAGAGTAGTTAACTGTGTAAAATGATAATAATAATGTCTTATAGAGTTTATAATGTATGTAGAAGTAAAATGCATGACCACAATATTATGAAGAGTTGCTATCCCAAAAAAATGGGGATAAACAGAGTGAATGGTAGTAAAAGTTTTACATTGTTAAAGAAATGATAAACGTATTCAAGTTAAATCCTAAGATGTCAAGGATGCATATTGTAAAATCTCCAAGGTAGTGATTAAAAATCAATACAGGAATATAAATAGAATAGTACAAGTAACTGCTAAATACATAGAAACTATAAAGGAATAAAGAAACAGTGCACCATAGGGTAAAAAGAAAAAAAATCACATTATAGTATATTTAAACCTAAAAGCATTAGTATTTTCAATAATTGTAAATAAGTACAACCAATTAAAATGTTAAAAATTATCAGAGGCACCTGAGTAGCTCTGTCACTTATCAGTTAAGCATCCAACTCTTGATTTAGGTTCAGATCATGGTTCATGGCTTGGAGCCCTCATAGGGCTCTGCACTGACAGCACATAGCCTGCTTTGGATTCTTTCTCTCTCTCTCTCTCTCTCTCTCTCTCTCTCTGCCCCTCCCCCACTTGTACTCTCTGTCTCTCTCAAAATAAACAAATAAATAAATAAACCTAAAAATAAATAAACTTTGAAAAACATTAAAAAAATAAAAATTATCAGATAAAAGAGATTAGATCTACCTATTTTAGTTTTAAAAAACAAATTTTTAATTTTAAAAATTAATTTTAATTTAAAAAACAAATATTTTACTTTAAATAATTAAAAAAAACAAATGCTTAAAAGCTAAATGATAGGAAAATAGTATGTCATGCAAATAGTAACCATAATTTAATAATAGAATTATTTAATTCTGTTAAATAATTATAATTATATTATAATTCTATTAAATAATTATAATTATAATTATATTATAATTCTATTAAATAATTATAATTATAATTATATTATATTATATATTATAATTATAATTATAATTATTAATTATTTAATTTTCTATTTAATAATAGAAAAGATAGACTTTAATTCAAGAAGCATCAATTCAACAGAAAGACATAACAATCTTAATGCCACATCCTCAAACTATATAAAATTTTTTTGATGGGAGTAAAAGTAGTACTAGACAAATCAACAATCAAATTTAGAGATTTTAACACAACTTTCTCTTTAGTTTATAGAATGAACAGCTGATAAAATAATACAAGCAGAAAACGATTAGTGATGATATGAAAGATTTGAATGGTATACTTACTTTCAGCTAAGTAACACAGAAAACATTTTATTTCAACAACTGCAAAATATATATTTTCTCGAAGGGCACAAGGAGCACTTATAAACACAAAATCTATACCAGACACAACACAAGTCTCAAATGAAACAGATCTTTCATCAGTGAAGACGAATGGTTGACATATAAGCATATAATACAATATCAACATCATTAGCCATCTGGGAAATGCAAATTAAATGTGATACCACTACACCCCTACTGGACTATCTAAAAAAAAAGTAATACCACACTATCAAGTGCTGACAAAGATCGAGAGCAACTGGAACTCTTGTTGATAGGAATGCAAAATGGCACTGCCACTCTGGAAAAGTTTGCAGGTTTATTATACAGTAAAATGTACATTCCAATTCCTTTCCAAGTTATCTACCCAAAAGAAATGAAAATGATGTGCACAGAGAAACCTGTACATGAATGCTTATAATAGCTGTATTCATAACTGCCAAAATTTGGGAACAACACAGATAGCTTTCAACCAATGAGTGAATAAACAAACTGTAGTACATCCATATGATGGAATACTATTTAGCAATAAGAAGGAATCAACTACTGATTCATGCAATAACAGGAATAAATCTTAAATGCATTTTGAAGGGAAAGAAGGTAGGGCCAAAAAGCTAAATATTGTACAATTTATATGTCATTTGGGAAAATGCAGGAAGGTGGGAGGGAAGAAAACAGTTGCCAGTGGTTGCCAGTGGTTGATGATATTACCTCCACCCCCCACCCTCCACCAACACACATACACATACCCATACAATATAAGAAGAAGGCTACTTCACCTCAGTAGTATTCTTCTCATATAATCCATAACCACTGTCTACACATGGGAAAACATCACATAAACCCAAACTGATAGACATTCTACAAAATGCCTGAGCAGTGTTCCTCAGAGTATCAGGGTCATGAATGATAAGAAGAGACTGAGGAATTGTCATAGAACATAGGAGTACAAGGAGACATGCCACATAAATGCAATGCAGAATCAAGGACTGCATTCAGACACTGGGGAAAGTACGTTAGTGAAAAAATGGTATTCTACTTATGTTAATTTCTCCATTTTGATGAATGTTCCATGGTTATGTTAGATATTAACATAAGGTGAAGCTGGGTAAGGGGATATAAATATTCTACACTCTATTTTTAAAATTCTTCTGTAATTCTGAAGTTACTTAATTTTTTTAAAGTTTTTAAACCCTCTCTCATAGGGCTGAAGGATTTAGGATGATGGATCAGGGGTAACCATTAGACTTCCTCATAAATATGTTTTATATAGTTATGGTTTCTGAACCATCTGAAGATATGAACAATTCACAAATATTTAAAAGTAAATACAAATGAATAGGGTTTTCTTAAGTTTATTCTTTAGCCACTCTCCAAATTTTGTCCAAAGATATTCTTGTGGCATATGCTGCAATAATATGTGCTTATTAGAAGGAAGAGTAACATCAGATAAAGGGATTTATGTAGATTTGTGTAGAGTCGGTGGCAGAAAATATTCAAGCCTCAGCATCTTATATTAAAACACCAAAATGAAGTTTCTATTACCATTGCTTATGAAGTGCAAAAGTACATTGCCTTCTATGCCAATAACAGTTTAGAGATAATATAAATGTTTTCCTTTAATTAGACTCCTAATACCTGTTTAATGGATGAGTCAGTGTTGCCATTTTCTGCCTCTCCTTTACAAACCTCAGATAGCCTGTTCCAATGGAAAGGAAAGAGGGATGGAGTATGGTTTTGTTTTGGTTTGGGTTTTTTTGCCATGATTTTATGGCAACCTTTCCCTAGGATGAAATATACTTTGAGTACATAAACTAATGAATAGGATAAAATTAATTGCAGGGACCTGATGACCATAAAAGTCTTTCTATGTTTATTTCATAAAATTATATTTCCACATTCAGCTGAGAATTCAATTTCAAGCACAGGGTTTGGGATCTGCAGATCTGCATTTAGTTAATTGTACAAAAAAGCAAAATGTTTCTTTTTACTTGCATGTGCCATTGCATGCTAACTGTATTCTACTATGTGAATGAAGTTCAGATTTTAAAACTTGACAGTATTTGCTATTGAGATTTTGCTGTTAACAGAGATACTGGTACGGTTCTTACTTGCTATCTCCTCTGTGATCACAGACAGCTGCTCTATTGCTCTGCATTCAGCAGGCAATGATAGTTTTACATTACATTTTTGTTGTTATTCTGACCATTTCAATTTATATGAATTGGAAATCCATTTGCTTCCAAAAAAATGAACTAAGACACATTTTCCTGTCTGTTCCAATTACTCCGTGTGCTTAGTGAAAACATAGTAATCACAAGAAAGGCTAAGTCGCATTTTCTTTAATGCTAGGATACTTTATGGCCATGATTTGCTCCATGGATTTGCCAATGCCCAAATCTACCTCTGATCTCCTCAAGTATGGCTATAAAGCTGGGTTCTGTCAGCTCCTTATAAAACTCCAACTTCCTTCTGTGGATTTATAGAATGATTTCTGACACAGGGTTATGGAAACAGCTAAGTGCTTCTTTTTGATCATTACTTCTTACACAGTGAAGATTATTAGATTGGACCAGTCCCTCTGACAATGTTCTTTTTCTTAATCTTGAATGAAAAGTTCTAGATTAATGTGATGATTTCCCTTGTTGGAAAATTTTACTTTCCTGACAAATTTGTGTTCTATTCTCAACTACTCTTATTAGACTACATTTCATCATGTGTTGGTCTCTTTGTGTCTTGATGAAGAGACATTTTTTACTAGATGTTGTGTTGGGGATTTTTTTTTATTGTTGTTGTCTTATTTGCCTTTGTGTGAGAACACAAAATATACTAAATTCTTTGTTTCACTAAATCTTTAAGAACTTAAAGATGAAGAATTTCTGAGTACTTTGAATCTTGTATGCAAATTTATCTTTTTTTAAAATGTTTATATATTTTGAAAGAGAGAGAGAGCATGAGCAGGGGAAGGGGCAGAGAGAGAGGGGGACAGAAGATAGAAAGCAAGCTCTACACTGACAGCAGCAAGCTCTATGTGACTTGAACTCATGAACTCTGAGATCATGACCTGAGCTGAAGTTAGTTGGTTGCTCAACTGGCTGAGCCACCCAGGCACCCCATTTTCTTTTTAAAGTGGTATTTTATTAAGCTTACATTAATATCAAGCTGTTGGGCTTACAAAAGACCCAAATGAAATGTCATTTAATTTTAAATATTTAAATATTCATTCATATTCAGGAGCTCTGGTGCCATATGAGGGTTGAGGAATCAATGTCCTGTGGCACAGTCCTTCCCTACACAGTTGTAACATTTTCACAGAAGCTCTGGTTATATACTCTCATCTATTAGTTAATTTTTAAACATCAGTGGATGCTCAACATTTCCATGTTCCCTGTCACAAATGCAGATTCATTCACAGGCAACAGCCTCAACCAACCAGAACAGACAATCATGCTGGAGTAGGGTTTTGGAAACCCAATGATGCACTGTAAAGAGATCTTAGGAGGTCCTAGAGGAGGGGTCTGAGTGGTAAGAGAGGACCCCACTCAGTGGGTTTTGATGAGAACTAGCAACCAATGTGGAATTATACGATATTTCATCTAATCTAAGAAGCCAGCACTGGTAAAATGAACCATTATTTTATGTAACACTAAAAAAAAAATGCTACCAAATTGCCACAATCTTTTCCTATTATTTAGAATTTTTATGTTATTCCATTGAAGCTCTTGTACCATATTGAAACAGATATTTTAAATTATATGTCACTTTCATGTGTACATACAAATAAGTGAAATTGATTTATTAAGGTGTATTCCTGAAATTTCTTTACTTGCAGAAGAATTCCTTCCTTCTGAATCACTTTTAACAGAGTCATCAATTTTCATATTTTCCCACATGTCACGATCTGTGTCACCCACAGCACTGGTAATATAACATTTTTTAAAGTTTTTTTTTTCCTGAAAGAGAGCACATGTGCACACACACACAGTGGCAGATGGAGAGAGAATCCCAAGCAGTCTCCTTGCTGTCAGTGGGGATGCTGACTCGGGGTATGAACGCACAAACTGTGAGATCATGAACTGAGCCAAAATCAAGAGTTGGGCATTTAACAGATTGAGCCACCCAAGCGCCCCAGTAATATAACATTTTTTAAAAGAGAGCTTCACTATTACCTCTGGTATGTTTCCCCGAGATAATATTTTATCAGATTTTTCTCAAGATGCATAAAAATAAGTATAACAAGTGACAATCATGATTATAAAATACACCAGTAGGACTCCTGAGGAAAAGCCAAGATGGCAGAATAGCATGGAAGTTTTTTTTGTGTCTTGAGTCCATCAAACACATCAAAGCCACATCAACACTAAACCATCTTGCACACCTAGAAAACTGATTTGAAGATAAACACAACAATCTGCACAAGCTGAACCACAGAACTCTGCAGGTATGTGGCACGGAGAGGTGAACTGGGAGAGAGAAGCTGCAGAGAGCAGAGAGCTGTTTTTGCTTGTGGAGAGAGGACAGAGACACGGGAGAGTACAGGAAAAGCACTTCCCCCAAAAGCAGTTGGAGAGAAAGTGGAAAAGTGGAAACAGCCACAGACACTGAACTAACAAGGGAGAAAGGAAAAAGGAGAGGGTTTAAATTCCATTAAGATTCTATAAACAGGGGGAGCGCAGAGTCTGAAATTCTGCAGCTCAATACCTGGCGTTGCTCTGGTGAGAAGGGCGAATCCCCAGGAGCAGAGTGAAGTCTGGGGTCTTCAGGCCACATGGGGAGAGGCGGTTCCCCTGCTGGGAGGACACCTGCTAGAAGCTGTGTGACTCCCCGAAAGGCAAAAGCCGTGGTGGACCTGGGAGAACAACCACATTTGCTGGTGCTGGAACAAGGTCGCTGGGACTGAAGCCTGGTACCAAATGCATGTTGTGATTTGCCATAACGCCTGAAATGCTGCTGCTACACGATTGCCTGAACTTTTTCACCCAGCCGCAGTCTCTGAGCATCGGCAGCAGCACAATCTGGCAAACGTTCCTGAGTGTGGCCGGAACTTGGCCATTGCTCTGTGAGGCCCTCCTGCAGAGGGGCAGAATGGGTCAAAGCCACAGTCACTGAGAAATGAGGGGTTGGGAAAACAGCCTCATCTGAGATAAAACTCAGGAGGGAGGGGCTGCCTGGGGCTTGGTCACGGACAGTGAAAAAGTGGAGAGTGAATGGAAGCCTAGGACAAAGCACAGGTGCACAATTGCTGATCAAGAAGAACAGAGTTCCTATACTAGAAGCTGGGTAGCTGGGTGACGCCATTTTCACTGCTCCTGTGCATGCACAAACACACCTACAGGCGCCATAATAATCCACTCCAGTAAGTTAAGCAGCACCATCTAGTGGAGAATGGAGCCTTTACACTAAGCCCAGACCAACTGGACCAACCTCCCCTTCAGGAACATAAATCTCTCTGCCTGCTTAGTTTACAGACTATAAAGCACTTCATAGTTTGACTTCTAGGGTAAAAATAATTAATTTCAATCTTATTTAAGTCTGTTCGATGGTCCATCTACTCAATTTTCTTTTTTCTTTCTTTTTTTTTTTTTTTTGGTTTCTTTGCTTTTTCTTGAATACAGAAAGAGAAAAAAATTATTGAATTTTCAATTTTTATTAAAAATATTTTTCTTTTTTTCTATTTTATTTTTTACTTTTCTGTAAATTTTTCCAAATTATACTTTACTTCCATCATTTCATTTTATTCTACCTTAGAGTATAAATTTTTTCAAATTTTCAAAGATTTCCCTTTTTTTTCTTTCCCCTTTTTTCTCTAATCTATCAATCCCCTTTCAACACACAGACAAAAACACACCAAGATCTAGCATCATTTACTTGATTGTGTGTGTGTGTTTAACTTTTAATTTTAATTTTTTTTATTTTAATGTTTTTTTAGCCCATTAATTCCTTTTTTCCCTTCAAAATGACAAAACAAAGGAATTCACCCCCCCCAAAAAAAAAGAGTAGGAAGAAATGACAGCCAGGGACTTAACCAACACAGATACAAGCAAGTATGTCTGAACCAGAATTTAGAATAACAATAATAAGAATATTTGCTGGAGTCGAAAATAGATTAGAATCCCTTTCTACAGAGGTAAAAGAAGTAAGTTAGGATGAAATAAAATGCTACAACTGAGCTGCAATCTCAAATGGATGCCACGAAAGCAAGGAAGAATAAGGCAGAGCAAAGAATCAGCAATACAGAGAGCAACTTATGGAGAATAAGGAAACAGAAAAAAAGAGGGAGACTTAGGCAACAGAACACAACTGAAGAATTAGAGAAATTAGTGAGTCATTAAAAGGGAACAACATCAGAATCATAGGGATCCCAGAAGATGAAGAGACAGAAAAAGGCGTTAGAAGGATTGTGTGAACAAATCATAGCAGAAAACTTTCTTAACCTAGGAGAGACACAGACATCAAAATCCAGCAAGCACAGAGGAATCCCATTAGATTCAACAAACTGACCATCAACAAGACATATCACAGTCAAATTCACAAAATACTCAGGAAAGAATCATGAAAGCAGCAAGGGAAGAAACTCCTTGACCTACAAGGGAAGACTGATCAGGTTTGCAGCAGACCTATCCACAGAAACTTGGCAGGCTAGAAAGGAAAGACAGGATATATTCAATGTGCTGAATTAGATAAATATGCAGCCAAGAATTCTTTATCCACCAAGGATGTCACTCAAAATGGAAGGAGAGGTTAAAAGTTTCCCAAACAAACAAAAATTAAAGGAGTTTGTGACCACTAAACCAGCCCTGCAAGAAATTTTAAGGGGGACTCTCTCAGGGGAGAAAAGAAAAAATAAAAAAATAAAAATAATAAATAAATAAATAAATACCAAAAGCAACAAAGATTAGAAAGGACCAGAGAACACCACCAGAAACTCCAATTCTACAAGCATCATAATGGCAATAATTTCATATCTTTCAGTACTCACTCTAAATGTCAATGTACTCAATCCTCCAATCAAAAGACATGGGGTGACAGAATGGATAAAAAATACAAGATCCATCTATATGCTGTTTACAAGACACCCACTTTAGGCATAAAGACACCTTCGGATTGAAAATAAGGGGATGGAGAACCATCTATCATGCTAATGGTCAACAAAAGAAAGCCGGAGTAGCCATACTTACATCAGACAATCTAGACTTTAAAATAATGACTGTATCAACAGATGCAGAAGGACATTATATCATAATCAAGGGGGCTATCCACCAAGAAGACCTAACAATTGTAAATATTTTATGAGCCAAATGTGGGAGAACCCAAATATATAAATCAATTAATCACAAACATAAAGTAACTCATTGATAGTAATACCATAATAGGAGACTTCAACAGCCCACTCACAGCAATGGAAAGATCATCTAATCAGAAAATCAACAAGGAAACAATGGCTTTGAATGACACACTGGACCAGATGGACTTAACAGACATATTCAGAACATTTCATCCTAAAGCAGCAGAATATACATTCTTCTCCAGTGCACATGGAACGTTCTCCAGAATAGACCATATACTGGGACACAAATCAGCCCTTAACAAGTACGCAAAGATCAAGATCATACCGTGCATATGTTCAGACCACAGTGCTATGAAACTTGAAATCAACCACAAGAAAACATTTGGAAAGGTAACAAACACTTGGAGACTGAAGAACATCCTACTAAAGAATGAATGGGCTAACCAAGCAGTTAAAGAGGATATTATGGAAGTCAATGAAAATGATAACACCACAACCCCAAACCTCTGGGAAGCAGCAAAGGCGGTCATAAGAGGAAAGTATATTGCAATCCAGGCCTTCCTAAGAAGAAGAAAGATCTCAGATACACAACCTAACCTTATGCCTTAAGGAGCTGGAAAAAGAACAGCAAATAAAACCCAAAACCAGAAGAAGACAGGAAATAATAAAGATTAGAGCAGAAATTAAGGCTATCAAAACCAAAAACAAACAAAAAAAAAACCACAAAAAACAGTAGAACAGATCAATGAAACCAGAAGCCAGTTCTTTGAAGGAATTAACAAAATTGATAAACCACTAGCCAGTTTGATCAAAAAGAAAAAGGAAAGGACCCAAATACATAAAATCAAGAATGAAAGAGGAGAGATCACAACCAACATGGCAGAAATAAAAACAAAAAGAGAATATCATGAGCAATTATACACCAAAAAATGAGTAATCTGAAAGAAATGGACAAATTCTTAGAAACATATACACTACCAAAACTGAAACAGGAAGAAATAGAAAATTTGAACAGACCCATAGCCAGTAAGGAAATCAAATTACTAATCAAAAATCTGCCAAAAAACGAGTCCAGGGCCAAATGACTTTCCAGGGTAATTCTCCCAAACATTTAAGGAAGAGTTAACACCTATTCTCTTAAGCTGTTCCAAAAAATGGAAATGGAAGGAAAACCTCCAAATTCTTTCCATGAAGCCAGCATTACCTTGATTCCAAAACCAGACAGAGACCCCACTAAAAATGAGAACTATAGACCAATTTCCCTGATGAACATGGATGCGAGAATCCTCAACAAGATATTAGCCATTTGGATCCAACAATACATTAAAAAAATTATTCACCACAACCAAGTGGGTTAGTGTATACCACAACCAAAGGTTAGTGTATACCTGGGATGCAGAACTGGTTCAATATCCACAAGACAATCAGTGTGATTCATCAGATCAGTAAAAGAAAGCACAAGAACCATATGATCCTCTCAATAGATGCAGAGAAAGAATTTGACAAAAAACAACATTCTTTCTTGATAAAAACTCTGAAGGAAGTAGGGATAGAAGGATCATAACTCGAGATCATAGAAGCCATATATGAAAGACCCAATGTTAATATCATCCTCAATGGGGAAAAACTGAGAGCTTCCCCGTCAGGTCAGGAACAGGACAGGGATGTCCACTCTTGCCACTGTTATTGAACATAGTGTTCGAAGTCTTATTAGCCTCAGCAATCAGATAACACAAAGAAATGAAAGGCATCCAAATTGGCCAGGAGGAGGTCAAACTTTCACTCTTGGCATATGACATGATACTCTATAAGGAAAATCCAAAAGATTCCACCAAAAAACTGTTAGAACTGATCTATGAATTCAGCAAAGTTGCAGGATATAAAATCAACACACAGAAATCGGTTGCATTCCTATACATCAACAATGAAGCAACAGAAAGAGAAATCAAGGAATCGATCCCATTTACAGTTGCACCAAAGCCATAAGATACCTAGGATTAGTCTAACGAAAGAGATGAAAAATCTATACACTGAAAACTATAGAAAGTTATGAAAGAAATTAGAGAAAACACGAAAATACGGAAAAACATTCCATGCACCTGGATAGGAAGAATATTGCTAAAATATCAATACTACCCAAAGCAATCTACATATTCAATGCAATCCCTGTCAAAACAACACCAGCATTCTTCACAGAGCTAGAACAAGCAATCCTAAAATTTGTATGGAACCAGAAACCCCAAATAGCCAAAGCAATCCTAAAAAAGAAAACCAAAGTAGGAGGCATCACAATCTCAAACTTCAAGCTGTATTACAAAGTTGTAATCAAGACAGTATTGTGCTGGCACAAAAACAGACACTCAGATCAATGGAACACAATAGATAACCCAGAAATGGATGTACAAACGTATGGCCAACTAATCTCTGACAATGCAGGAAAGAATATCCAATGGAAAAAAGACAGTCTCTTCAGCAAGTGGTGCTGGGAACTCTGGACAGCGACATGGAGAAAAATGAACCTGGACCACTTTCTTACACCATACACAGAAATAAACTCAAAATGGATGAAAGACCTAAATGTATGACAGGAAGCCATCAAAATCCTTGAGGAGAAAACAGAGGCAAAACCTCTTTGATCTTGGCAGCACCAACTTCTTACTCAACAGATCTCCAGAGGAAAAGGAAACCGAAGCAAAAATGAACTATTGGGACTTCATCAGAGTAAAAAACTTCTGCACAGCAAAGAAACAGTCAGCAAAACCAAAAAGCAACCGACAGAATGGGAGAAGATATTTGCAAACTACATATCAGACAAAGGGTTAGTGTCCAAAATCTGTAAAGAACTTATCAAACTCAACACCAAAAAAACAAATAATCCAGTGAAGAAAAGGGCAAAAGATATGAATAGACACTTCTCCAAGGAAGACATCCAGATGGCCAACCGACACATGAAAAAATGCTCCACATCACTCATCATCAGGGAAATACAAATCAAAACCACAATGAGATACCACCTTACACCTGTCGGAATGGCTAACATTAACAACTCAGGCAACAACAGATGTTGGTGAGGATGCGGAGAAAGAGGATCTGTTTTGCATTGTTGGTGGGAATGCAAGCTGGTACAGCTACTCTGGAAAACAATATGGAGGTTCCTCTAAAAATTAAAAATAGAACTACCCTATGACCCAGCGATTGCACTACTAGGCATTTATCCAAGGGATACAGGTATGCTGTTTTGAAGGGACACATGCACCCCCATGTTTATAGCAGCGCTATCAACAATAGCCAAAGAATTGAAAGACCCCAAATGCCCATCAATGAATGAATGGATAAAGAAGATGTGGTATATATATACAATGGAGTTTTACTCAGTAATCAAAAAGAATGAAATCTTTCCATTTGCAACTACGTGGATGGAACTAGAGGGTATTATACTAAGCAAAATTAGTCAGAGAAAGACAAATATATGACTTTATTCATATGAGGACTTTAAGACAGAGAACAGATGAACAAAAGGGAAGCAAAAATAATATAAAAACAGGCAGGGGGACAAAACATAAGAGATAAATATGGAGAACAAAGAGGGTTCCTGGAGGGATTGTGGGAGGGCGAATGGTCTAAATGGGTAAGGGGCATTAAGAAATCTACTCCTGAAATCATTGTTGCACTATATGCTAACTAATTTGGATGTAAATTTAAAAATAAACAAATAAATAAAAATAAAATATAACTGTAATTATAAAATACATCAGTAATTATAAAATACAACCTTATTTCAGAGATATGCGCATATAAGAAATATCCATCTTTTATCAATATTCAACTTGATAAAATATGATAAATTCAGTGTTTAACAGCTCACCTAACTACTGTCAGCCTTATCTGCATATTCATTTACAGTTGTTTACACAGTGTATTTTGTGTGAGGATAACAGAATATTTTTCAAATATTAATAGTACGTATTCTGTTCAAACATACTTAAAACCTTTAAATGATATTGTGGCTATCTCAAAAGTTTGACAAAGATTAAAATTCCATTGTTTTACTGCCAAGAACTGAATCAATATTACAAATCAAAAGAAGCTAGATCTAGGGACGCCTAGCTGGCTCAGTCGGTACAGCATGTGACACTTGATCTTGGGGTTGTGACTTCAGATCCCACATTGGGTGTAGAGATTGCTTAGAAAAATAAAATCTTGAGAAAGAAAGGGGGCTCCTGGGTGAGTCAGTCGGTTGAGCATCTGACTCTTCGCTTTGGCTCAGGTCATGATCTCACAGTTTGTAAGATGGAGCCCCATGACAAGCTCTGCTTTGACAGAGTGGACCCTGCTTGGGATTCTCTCTCTCCCTCTCTCTCTCTGCCCCTCTCTGCTTGCTCGCTCTCTCTCCCAAAATAAATAAACTTAAAAGTTTTTTAAATCAATAAAAATAAATGAAAGAATATCAAAGTTATATTCAAGTTTTAGAAGGACATGTGCCAAAATGTTAACCATTGATATTTTTGGGGTAGAGGAATTACAGATGATCATCACTTCTTTATTGTCTTTTGAATGCTTTTTTCATTGAAACTAAGTATAATTTCCTGTTATTTCCAAAAATAAAATGATTTTTATTTTTGTAGGATACTCATTCCATACCTTTAACAGTGTAGAAATTACATTACTACATAATCCTAATCCTCAGAATTTACTTAATATTACAAAATATGGAATTATTGAGAGTTCATATTTAAGTTATTGAAATTACACCCTATCTCTTAAAAATAAAGTTTACCCAGGGTAAAGTTTATCCAGGGACTACCCTGTAGTCCAAAACATAACTGAAACTATTTAAATAAAGAGGACTTATGTATGGATTATGTTGAAGAATCTGATTTGTAAGGAAATTTTCTCCTTATCTGGGAATTATGGCAAGCAAATGGATGTAACCTGAGCAGAATTAGGTTTAGTTTATCCCCAAATGTGGAAAACATACCAAAATGACAATTGTATTTTAGCCCACAGAAGGATGGTTCAAACATGTTTCCTCTAGTAGAATATATGCAAAACACTGACTACAATCTGGCTCAAATTTTAATATCTTTAGTAGTGTTTGCTGTGCATTGTGGCTTTTTGGTATTTAAAAAATTGTATTTAGTAATTATAGCATATCTTCTATGTGTAGCCTAGAAAATGTGCAGCTTGGAAAATGTTTCCAGAAAGAATGGAACAATTTAAACAGTATAGAATTTCACCATGATTTCATCTTCATATGGACCTCAGATTTGAAGAAAATATTTTTTTATCTCAAAATAAAGACTAATGTCTCTTAGCAGTAAAATATCAGCATATTTCAAATTTCCGATTTTCTGAATAATGTAAACTTATAACGATATGTTATCTGTACTTGAATGTCATATCTCACGAAAAACATTTTCTACTATTTTAGTCTCAAATCTGAAAAAAAAAACCTATTTTTATATAAAGCCTTTTGCTCCAGGGCACACTTAATATGTTCCTGCCAATTTTACTGTTTTTATAAGGTAGTTTAAACATCAGTAAAACTTTATTATGTAATAGTTGAATGTTAATATTTACTAACAAAATAAAGCAGAAATTCTAATGCTCTATGGCTTTCTGAGGATAGATAGGTGTTCTGATAATCCACTTTCACACCATAGACTCAGGGCCAAGTGTGGTGACGGGATCATAGGAAATTCAGTAAATATTTGTTTCATGAATCAACAATAGTATGCTAAAATGGAGCCAAGGGACATAAGATGTATACTTTCTACTCTGAAGATCTTTATGAAGGTGCTTTAAAACTTAATATTTCTCATCTGTCATTACAAAATTCTTTTGACATGTAAAATCAATATATTACTTCCTGGATATTCTTTGACTTTTACACATAGGTCTAAAGTCTTTTCATAATTGGCTGAAATGTATTTGGGCTTATCTAAATATATCATTATGTTAATTCTCCAGTTTAGATCAAAATATGCCACTTGAATTACTATGTACTAATATTTATTTATTCTCCTAAAGCGAAGGTAGAATGATTCTAAAAATAAAAAAGAGACAGAAAGAAAGGAAATTAAGATATTTGGCTCCTATTTGGCCCTAGAGATATTTAAGTTATGAAATAATATTTGCTGTTTGCCTGTATGGTATCCGTTCTCCCTTTTTCTTTATTAAGAATAACCCTGGTTGATGTGTCCAGCTGACACAGTACATTTTCTTATCTCCTTTGCAGGGAAACAATAATATAAAAGCAGAAATTCTTGGGTGGAGTTTCTGGGAATCCTGTTTCATGATTAAGAAGGCTGGGGTTCCTGACCCCATCTTGAGCAATGAGAGACACTTGATCATGGAAGCCTAATGCTAAGGATGCTGAAGCAGAAAGAGCCTAGGTTCCAGATGATTCTGTGCCACTGCCATTTCAGCCCTAAACTGCCTACCTCCAGACTTCTTCAACTTTAGTACATCACTGCTATTTCCAGTCTCTCAACTACCAGCCAATACAATTCCTAATTTACCTAAGATATAATCTTGAGCCCTAGTAAATACAATATGATTATAGTCAAGTCATAAAATGGTTTGGTTATATGTATTAGTCATAATAAAAATTCAACTCACAAGCCTTTTCTAAGAGATAACCGCTTAACACATTTTCCTCCGTTCTCTATTTTCTGAGCAGCCAGCCATGAGGGCCTTAGAATCCACCAGTATATATTTTGAAATGTATATGTTGAGCTAATATGTTTAATAATTTTTGTCTAACCATGTGTAATAAATAAACAATAGTAAGAAAACAGCATGATTAATGATTTTTGTACTTACATGATTAATTCAATAACATAGCTAAATCTACACTTGAATGTTACCTAGAATTTTCCTCCTTTAATACAAATGCATATTTGGATATTATGAAAATTTGTTTCTCTACAGTTATGAAAGTAATACACACTGTGTAATTCTTTTACTTTGGAAAAAGTTACAAGATTACCTCAGCGGATATATACTTTGTTTTGATAAAATAAATATTTATTAAGGGCCCCAACACAGCAACAGATGTAAAAGAGCTGGTCCCAGGAGAAGCCAAAATGGCGGAAAGCATGGAAGTTTTTTGTGTGTCTCGCGTCCATGAAATACAGCCAGACAAGCACTAAACCATCCTACACACCTCAAAAACTGATTGGAGGATTAACACAACAATCTGCACAACATGAACCACAGAATTCAGCAGGTAACGCGGCACAGGGAAGTAAACTTGGGGAGCCAGAAGGCGCAGGAAGGGAGGTGCTTTTGCAAGTAGAGAGAGGACGAGACTGGGGGCGGGGAGAATACGGGAAAAGCACCCCTCCCCCAAAGCAGCTGGAGAGAAAGTGGAAAATTGGAAACAGCCGCAGGGACTAAACTAAAAAGGGAGAAAGGAGAGAGGGTTTAAATTCCATTAAGAGTGTAAACAAGGGGAGCGCAAAGGCTGCAACTCTGCAGATCGATACCTGGCGGTGCTCTGGTGGGAAAGGTGAATCCCCAGGAACAGGGTGGGGTCCGGGAGGTTCTCAGGCCACACGGGGAAAAGTGGTTCCACCGCTGGAGGCACATTTGGTAGAGACTGTTGAAGTCACCTAGTCCCAGCAGACCCCGGAAGGCAGCCACATTCGCTGGTGCTGGGGCAAGGTTGTTGAGGGAGAAGCCTGGTGCCAGATGTGTGTTGAGATTTTCCATGGTCCCCGAAAAGCTGCTGCTACACTATCTTGCGAACTTTTTCTGGGGTGGACTGGCACCTGGCTGTAGTCTCTGAGCACCGGCAGCAGCAGAGTCCAGCAAGCGTTCCCGGGTGCAGCCGACGTTCGACCATTGCGCATTTGGCCATTGCGCATTTGGCCATTGCGCATTTGGCCATTGCTCGGTGAGACCCTTCCGCAGAGGGGCGGAGAGGGGCAAAGCTGCAGTCCTTCAGAATAAGGGGCAGGGGAAAACAGTCGCATCTGAGACAAAACTCGGGAGAGAGGCACTGCCTGGGGCCTGGTCACAGACAGTGAAAAAGTGGGGTGTGGACGGGTGCGCAATTGCTGATCCTGAAGAACATACTGAGTAGGTGGGAGGTGCAATTTTCACCCCTCCCGCACATGCGCATACGCACCTACAGCGCCACAACCCTCCACCTCAGTAGGCTAGCAGCACCATCTAGTGGAGAGCAGAGCCGTTACACTGAGCCCCGCCCAGCTGGGCCAACCTTGCTCTTCAAGAGCACAAGTCTCACCACCGGCTTAGTTTCTGGACTATAAAGCGCTACATAGACTGACTTCTAGGGGAAAACAAAGTAATTTCAGTCCTACTTCATCTGTTAGCAGGTGCATCTATTCAATTTTCTTTCTTTTTTTTCCTCTTTTACACTTCTTTTTCTTGAATACAGAAAGAAAACATTCATTTTTATTTTCAATTTTTATTAAAAATATCTTTCTTTAATTTTTATTTCTATATTTTTTACTTTTGTGTAAATTTTTTCAAATTCTATTTTCCTTCCATCATTTTATTTTAGTTTACTTCAGTGTATTCACCTTTTCAAATTTTCTAACGATCTCTTTGTTTTTTTTCTTTTTTCTTTATTTTTTTCTCTTTTTCGTTTTTTTTCTTTTTCTTGAGTGCAAAAAGAGAAAAACTTCATTTTTACCTTCAATTTCTATTAAAAATATTTTTCTTTAATTTTTTAAATATATTTTTTGCTTTTATGTAATTTTTTTCAAATTCTATTTTACCATCATTTTTTCCATCATTTTATTTTAGTCTACTACAGTGTATGAACTTTTTCAAAATATCAAACGATTTCCTTTTTTTTCTTTTTTCTTTTTTCTCTTTTTTCTTTTTCACTTTTTTCTTTTTCTTGAATATAGAAAAAGAAAAAAATCATTTTTATTTTTAATTTTTAATAAAAATATTTTTCTTTAATTTTTTTCTACTATATTCTTTACTTCTGTGTATATTTTTTTAAATTCTATTTTATCTCCATCATCTCATTTTAGTCTACTTAAGTGTATTCATTTTTTCAAATTCTCAATCTCCTTTTTTTCTTTTTCTCCCCCCCTTTTATTTCTCTAACCTGCCAAACCACTTTCAACACTCAGACCAAAATACACCTAGGATCTAGCATCGTTTATTCAATTTTGTGTGTGTGTTTAATTATTTAATTTTAATATTTTTAATTTTAATTTTTTAATTTTAATTTTTCTACCTCATTAATTACTTTTCTCCCTTCAAAATGACAAAACAAAGGAATTCACCCTCAAAAAAAGAGCACGAAGAAATGACAGCCAGGGATTTAACCAACACAGATACAAATAAGATGTCTGAACCAGAATTTAGAATCACAATAATAAGAATACTAGCTGGAGTAAAAAAGATTAGAATCCCTTTCTGCAGAGATAAAAGAAGTAAAAAATAGCCAGAATGAAATTAAAAATGCTATCACTGAGCTGCAATCATGGATGGATGCAGTGGTGGCAAGGATGGATGAGGCAGAACAGAAAACTAGCGATATAGAGGACAAACTTATAAAGAATAATGAAGCAGAAAAAAAGAGGAAGATTAAGGCAAAAGAGCAAGATTTAAGAATCAGAGAAATCAGTGACTCATTAAAAAGGAATAACATCAGAATTATAAGGGTCCCAGAAAAGGAAGAGAGAGAAATAGGGATAGAAGGGTTATGTGAGCAAATCATAGCAGAAAACTTTCCTAACCTGGGGAAAGACACAGACATCAAAATCCAGGAAGCACAGAAGACCCCCATTAGATTCAACAAAAACCAACCATCAACAAGGCATATCATAGTCAAATTCACAAAATACTCAGGCAAGGAGAGAATCATGAGAGCATCAAGGGAAAAAAAGTCCCTAACCTATAAAGGAAGACAGATCAGGTTTGCAGCAGACTTGTCCACAGAAACTTGGCAGGCCAGAAAGGAGAGGTGGGATATATTCAGTGTGCTGAATCAGAAAAATATGCAGCCAAGAATACTTTATCTAGTAAGTCTGTCATTCAAAATAGAAAGAGAGGTAAAAAGTTTTCCAGAAAAATAAAAATTAAAGGAGTTTGTGACCACTAAACCAGCCCTGCAAGAAATTTTAAGGGGGACTCTCTGAGGGGAGAAAAGATGAATATATATATATATATATATACATATATATATATATGTATATATATATATATATACATATATATATATATGTATATAGAGAGAGAGAGAGAGAGAGAGAGAGAGAGGAGAGAGAAATAAATAAATACCAAAAGCAGCAAAGATTAGAAAGGACCAGAGAACACCACCAGAAACTCCAATTCTACAAGCATCATAATGGCAATAATTTCATATCTTTCAGTACTCACTCTAAATGTCAATGTACTCAATCCTCCAATCAAAAGACATGGGGTAACAGAATGGATAAAAAATACAAGATCCATCTATATGCTGTTTACAAGACACCCACTTTAGGCGTAAAGACACCTTCGGATTGAAAATAAGGGGATGGAGAACCATCTATCATGCTAATGGTCAACAAAAAAAAGCCGGAGTAGCCATACTTACATCAGACAATCTAGACTTTAAAATAATGACTGTATCAACAGATGCAGAAGGACATTATATCATAATCAAGGGGGCTATCCACCAAGAAGACCTAACAATTGTAAACATTTTATGCGCCAAATGTGGGAGAACCCAAATATATAAATCAATTAATCACAAACATAAAGAAATTCATCGATAGTAATACCATAATAGGAGACTTCAACAGCCCACTCACAGCAATGGAAAGATCATCTAATCAGAAAATCAACAAGGAAACAATGGCTTTGAATGACACACTGGACCAGATGGACTTAACAGACATATTCAGAACATTTCATCCTAAAGCAGCAGAATATACATTCTTCTCCAGTGCACATGGAACGTTCTCCAGAATAGACCATATACTGGGACACAAATCAGCCCTTAACAAGTACGCAAAGATCAAGATCATACCGTGCATACGTTCAGACCACAACGCTATGAAACTCGAAATCAACCACAAGAAAACATTTGGAAAGGTAACAAACATTTGGAGACTGAAGAACATCCTACTAAGGAATGAATGGGCTAACCAAGCAGTTAAAGAGGAAATTATGGGAGTCAATGAAAATGATAACACCACAACCCCAAACCTCTGGGAAGCAGCAAAGGCAGTCATAAGAGGAAAGTATATCGCAATCCAGGCCTTCCTAAGAAGAAGAAAGATCTCAGATACACAACCTAACCTTACGCCTTAAGGAGCTGGAAAAAGAACAGCAAATAAAACCCAAAACCAGAAGAAGACAGGAAATAATAAAGATTAGAGCAGAAATTAAGGCTATCAAAACCAAAAACAAACAAAAAAAAAACACACAAAAAACAAAGAACAGATCAATAAAACCAGAAGCCAGTTCTTTGAAGGAATTAACAAAATTGATAAACCACTAGCCAGTTTGATCAAAAAGAAAAAGGAAAGGACCCAAATAAATAAAATCAAGAATGAAAGAGGAGAGATCACAACCAACACAGCAGAAATAAAAACAATAATAAGAGAATATTATGAGCAATTATACACCAAAAAAAATGGGTAATCTGGAAGAAATGGACAAATTCTTAGAAACATGTACACTACCAAAACTGGAACAGGGAGAAATAGAAAATTTGAACAGATCTATAGCCAGTAAGGAAATCAAATTACTAATCAAAAATCTGCCAAAAAACGAGTCCAGGGCCAAATGGCTTTCCAGGGGAATTCTCCCAAACATTTAAGGAAGCATTAACCTTCCTTAAGCATTAAGGAAGCATTAACCTTTTCTCTTGAAGCTGTTCCAAAAAATAGAAATGGAAGGAAAACCTCCAAATTCTTTCCATAAAGCCAGCATTACCTTGATTCCAAAACCAGACAGAGACCCCACTAAAAACGAGAACTATAGACCAATTTCCCTGATGAACATGGATGCGAGAATCCTCAACAAGATATTAGCCAATTGGATCCAACAATACATTAAAAAAATTATTCACCACGACCAAGTAGGATTTATACCTGGGATGCAGGGCTGGTTCAATATCTGCAAAACAATTAACCTGATTCATTACATCAATAAAAGAAAGGACAAGAATCATATGATCCTCTCAGAGATGCAGAGAAAGCATTTGACAAAATATAGCATCCTTTCTTGAAAAAAAAAAAAAACCCTCAAGAAAGTAGGGATAGAAGGAGCATATCTCGAGATCATAGAAGCCATATATGAAAGACCCAATGCTAATATCATCCTAAATGGGGAAAAACTGACAACTTTCCTCCTAAGGTCAGGAACAAGACAGGGATTTCCACTCTCTCCACTGTTATTCAACATAGTATTGGAAGTCTTATTAGCCTCAGCAATCAGACAACACAAAGAAATAAAAGGCATCCAAATCGGCCAGGAGGAAGTCAAACTTTCACTCTTCGTAGATGACATGATACTCTGTAAGGAAAACCCAAAAGATAACACCAAAAAAACTGCTAGAATTGATTCATGAATTCAGCAAAGTTTCAGGATATAAAATCAACACCCAGAAATCGGTTGCATTCCTATACACCAACAATGAGGCAACAGAAAGAGAAATCAAGGAATCGATCCTATTTACAATTGCACCAAAAACCATAAAATACCTAGGAATAAATCGAACCAAAGAGGTGAAAAGTCTATACGCTGAAAACTATAGAAAGCTTATGAAAGAAATTGAAGAAGGCACAAAAAAATGGAAAAACATTCCATGTTCCTGGATAGGAAGAACAAATATTACTAAAATGTCAATTCTACCCAAAGCAATCTACATATTCAATGCAATCCCTGTCAAAATAACACCAACATTCTTCAAAGAGCTAGAACAAAGAACCCTAAAATTTGTATGGAACCAGAAAGACCCTGAGTAGCCAAAGCAATCTTGAAGAAGAAAACCAAAGCAGGAGGTATCACAATCCCAGACTTCAAGCTATACGACAAAGTTGTAACTATCAAGACAGTATGGTACTGGCACAAGAACAGACACTCAGATCAATGGAACACAATAGATAACCCAGAAATGGACTCACAAACATATGGCCAACTAATCTTTGACAAAGCGGGAAAGAATATCCAATGGAAAAAAGACAGTCTCTTTAGCAAGTGGTGCTGGGAAAACTGGATAGCAACATGCAGAAGAATGAACCTGGGCAACTTTCTTACACCATACACAAAAATAAACTCAAAATGGATGAAAGACCTCAATGTACCACAGGAACCCATCAAAATCCTCCAGGAGAAAGCAGGCAAACATAGAATAGATGGCAATATTTAATAAATACATGTTCAATAAATGAATGGATCACTGAGGGAATAATTAATAAAGGTGTCATGGAAGCCCATTTGAAAAGCATTGACTCCAGTCTGGATTGGATCAGAAAATGCTTTCAGGACCCTCCAAACTAATCATTTTTAGGACCAGTGAGTATTAGGGTAAAGGAAGGTGAAGGAATGTGGACATGAACAAAGAGTGTTTCAGGCTGTGTAGACAGCACATACAAAGACCCTGCACAAAAGAAAACATGGAGCATTCAGGAAATTGCAATTGGTGTGACTGCAATGTGGAATAGCCTGGTTGAAGTGATGAGGACTCATCTGTGAAGGGGCTTGTAATGAGAGAGTCTTTTCCCTCTTGTCCCCCAGGAGCAACCCTTTGGCAGTTCTAAAGTTAGAAATGAAGGAAGCTTCAGATCAGTTCTTAACTGTTGAAGAGAGGATCAGTTTTTTTGAGAATCTGATAAAAGCTGTGAACCCTCCCTTTGGAAAAATACACATATTTGCACACAAAAAATTTTGAGAATTTAAAATGTTGGTCTACTGTCTATGGGCTCCAAGATAATAATTCTTAATCAAGATTGGCCCTGGACAACTGTTCCTCAGAACTGCTTTTGCACAAATCCCTTGGCTCTAAGAAGGAGCCTCTTGCAGAAATTGAAATTCTGTGGAGAAACTAACTTGTCATTGGTCATCTATGAGAATCTGAAAAACTAGGAATGAAATTTCCTTAAGGAATTTACTATCTTATCAGAATGCCTTGGTGTTAGGTTTGTTCTGCAGTGCGATAGTGCTATTGTTTGCAAAGCAACTCTCTTTGGTTTGTATTTGTATAATGCATAATAAAAATAGAACCTACCTCATGGCAGTTGTCATGAATATGAAATGAGTTGGTACAAGTAAAATATACCTGGAACATATACTCAGAAATGTCAGTGGTTATGATATCATCATAATTGTTATCATTATCTTTATAATTCTCCTGAAGTATTAAAATTTACACTAACAACATCCAAACCATGGGGACCCCAAATTGGCACCGTCTTTTCATACTCATGTAATGTGATCTGGAGCTTGATAGGCCATTCATGTCCTCAGGATGTCTCTTGTCTGATTAGAATTCAGCCATACTCTACATCTGGCTATAAAGGCTGGCAAAGATGTTTCCCTAGAAGAGCTTAGCCCTGGCTCACTTCAAATCCAGGGAGTTGGGATAAGAATCACATGACTTAGAGCTCAGAACTGATACTAACTTGATCTGGGCTTTTAGTCCCTACATCATCTTCCAGAGTCTTTCCTGATGTTATTACATGACTCTGGTAACTCTAGACCATGCAGAAAAATGACTTCACGCAACACAGGCATTGATCTGGTTCTCGTGTTCCAGAAGAGTCGACTCCCTTCTCATTTTCTCCTCCTCCCTTCTCTCCTCCTCCTCCTTGTCTTCTCCTCCCTCACTTCTTTTTCCTTCTTCTCTTTCTTCTCCTTCCCAACTTTTATCTTGGCCTTCACCTTCACCTTCACCTTCAGCTTTGCCTCAGGAGCTAGATCCTTAGGCCTAGTTATTCCTAGGTTGTTATAGCTCAGGCATTCCCTAGTCAAGGACCCCCATGCCTCCCACAAAGGTTCAAAGCAAATAAACTCTTATTGAACTGATTTTTTACCCCTTCACCCAGAAAATGGGGTAAAATATCACAGGGATTCATTAGCTCCTTTCTGTGTGAGTCCATGTTAGCTTGTTATAGATGTCATCACATAAGTCATAGTTAAGGGCTAGTCCTGAATGGGAAGGAATAGCATGTGATGAGAGGGAGGGAAAATGCAGGCAGATCTTTGGGAGCAATTATAGAAATGTCACTTAGTTGTTTGTTTTTTAATGTTTATTTACTTATTTTGAGAGAGAGAGAGAGAGAGAGAGGATGAGTGGGGGAGGGCAGAGAAAGGGAGATGGAGAATCCCAAGTAGGTTTCGCAGCTGTCAGTGCATAGGCCGACTTGGGGTTCAAACCCACGTACTGTGAGATCAAGACCTGAGCCAAAACCAAGAGTCAGACACTCAACTGACTGAGCTACCCAGTTGTCCCACTTGTTCATTTGCTTCCTCAACAAATACTTCTAGTAAACCTCTTTAGGTAAAGGAAATTCTTTAGAAGATGCTGGTTTAATGAAGCTGGTGACTGATGTGATTTTAAAAATAATAATTTGGCATGATTGTAGAGCTAGACCAAATGCGTAGGCCAGTCCATCACTTTCTCCTCTTGCGGCCGTGCAGACGGCCAGATAATTGAGATACTGCAGCTACATATCTTCCTTTACCATCTCATCACTTGATTCTTTTTGCCAAACTCCCTCAGGTCTTTGCAGAACTGCTGTGGGCTGTCAAACATGCTCTAACAGACATGGGAAGTGATGCAAAGGTTAGAGGTGCATATGGCTCTGGAAGTACTATAGACAAGGTGAGACTCCAGACTGCCTTCCTAAGGCCTACAGATCCCTTGCTTCAGCTGACTGTGTGAAGATGCAGACATGGGAGATGTGCATAATGCTGCTGACAGGGAAGCAAAAGCAGATATCTTGTCGTTAACACAGAGCTTCTCCTTCATTTAGTGCATTTCGTTATCACCTTTGCTCTCAGGTTCTACTATGGACATCAGGCAAATGTTTGTGACATTGACTCCTGGATGAGGCCCCAAACGTGCATGGTCCTCATTAAACTGCAGCCCTAGGCCCTCCTTATGGGGACTTTCCTGGGAACTGTGTTACTTCCATTTATTTACTAGGCTGCCAATCCAGAACAAGAAAATTAGCTCTGGTTATAAACCTACTATATGGTAAACACTCCTTCCCTATGCCATTAGGCAAACTCTATGCAATCAGCCAGTATCCCCATCCTAGAGAAAAGATTTAGGACATTCCCAAGCTCCGTGGCTAGTAAGTGGTAAAGCTGAGAAGCCAATGTGAGTCTATCTGGCTCCAAAACCTGGATTTTACCCTTTACTGCTTTCAAATACATTTAGCTGTTCTCTTAACTGCTCTGTTGCCACAAATGTGTAAATCTTGAGTCAATAACTGAACAAAACTTTAGAGAAGCCAACAAACAGGAGACTATAGTTCTATTCTTGATTTTTAACAAACTGCAAATCTCATTAGACTAATTGGCGGATGCTACTTCTCTCAACCACTCAGGAATGTGGTCAGCCCTCAACTGCTAAGAGCAATTAGAGTAATCTTAGGTATAGATTATCATAAAGTGATAATCAACAGGGTGGAGGCATCTAATTCCATTACATAATATTCTGCAAATAGGTAAATAAAACTTTCTTATATTATTCTAAAGGTTATACTGTTAAAAAAATTAATACTATAACTCTGAAGTAGTGTTTCTGTTTGTCCAGGAAGTAGAAGGACAAGTGGTAACTAAGGAATCGACCTGAAAATTTAATTTCATTATCTTATTTCCTATTTCACAGACTAGAATATGAACCCCCTGAATAACCAAGACCTAACTATCAAAATCTATACCATCATTTGTCCCCTAAAAATGGGGTGAGGCATAATGGGATGATCCATGAAAAGTACATTAAATTAATTAGGAAAATGGTTATACATTTTCTTCTTAGTATTAACTTGAGACTACTAACTAAAACGTGTTAATAACAAAATAAAATAAATAGCTAAATATCAATCCATCAGCTGTAACACAAAAAAAATCAGAAGATATAACATATGGAAATAAAAAAAATATTATCACATTCCCTAGGAATTTAAGGAAAACCCTTTTCCTCAATTTTCTATTAATATGGCACAAAACTATCCAGAAACTGGTGCAATGCCTTTAAAAGTTATTTTAATCATGGAATAGAGCATTTTTAATCTTATTTTTTTTTTCAAAATCAGCCCACAGTTTTTAATAGGATTTTTAAAATATTTATGTATTTGTTTTGCACATGTGGACACATTTCTTCCCATTGGGTGGTCTAGTCAGATTATGTCCTATTTCTGACATAGCTGAAAATATTGTTAACATCTTCATCATATTTCAAAAACTGTCTCAATATAGTGAGCTAATTTTTCATAGTAACCAATATTTCTGACTAGAATATAAAATCCATCTTGTTGCTGAACTACTAAATGAATGTTTTTGTTAATCATTTTCAATCCTTACAAACCTTTCTGTTTAGCTTAGATGTGGATTAACACAGTGGTTTGAGATGATAGCTATTATTTTATTCCTCAGCATATCCAGTTAGAAAAGCTTTAGATACATATTGAGATCCACACCTTGGCCCCTGAGAGTGACTGTGGACAATTAGTTCACATCTCGGATCCTTTTCTCTTGTTAATAAAGTGATGATAATAATACCTGTTGTTTTAAAGGATTGTTGAGAGGATCAAAAGAGAAAACAAATTTAAAATACTTACCAAGAGACTTGCATTTAGTAGTACTTACCAACTGTGGGTTTTTTGCTTTGTTCCTTTGGGCTTGCCTGTGTCTCTTATGGTAACAGGTTCTGTGGTCAGACATGTGGAAGACTGGGTCTTGACATCTTTCCTAACTCTTCTTCTCTTTTACCCTCCACTGGTTCTCTAAATATGAAATGAGCTTTGGTCTTTCCCAGGTTTTTATGTTTTCAATGATAAGACATTAGTTTTCATTAAGGCTATATTTTATGTGCCATTTCCCAATAATGTGTGAAGTTAACATTTTCTCTTTCTATCATCACAAGATTTGTGATCCCTTCAAGTCCATTTATTTGGCCTGGCCTCACAGACACTTCCTCAATCTTCCCTTCTATGGAGTTAGTGAAGATTGATAGCATGTCCTGAGCATGGGGGTGCCCTGACTGGCCCTGATCACTGGCTTTCTCAGGAATCAATCTGTCTTCTTTGACCAGAAGAATCTGTATGTTAAAGTGAATAGTAGAAGCAGGAAAAATCACTCCTGCCTCAATTAGGGGAAGGTATGTTATGAGGAGGTTTTTTTTTTTTAAGCTTTTCAGATGTTCTGGTTTCTACACAAGAATATGTATAGCATTTCCCAAATTCTACCCTCAAGTAGAAGAAAGAATGTGAGGCAACATGTCATAAAAAGTAGAAGTCTGTTGCTTACTTACTTACTGTTACTTACTTACTTACTAGCTTGGTATAAGGCTTGGAATCACTACTACTTATTCTTTTTTTAAAATTCCTCCTTTGGCAAACACTATTATTGGCCTTCACTCCTTGTGCTTGAGAAGGAACATGTCAATAGGAAACATGATTAAGGTCCCAAAAGTCATTATCAGATCTACCAATGGTCTACTCCAGCTGCGGTCTGTTCTGTATGGAATTTTTCTGGAACACAACCAGGTCATTCATTTACAGATTGTGGATAGTTGCCTTTGTGCTACAATGGCAGAGTGGAGCAGTTACAGTGGGAATGTAAGGATTGCAAAGCCTAAAATACTTCTTGTTTGGACCTTTAGAGAAAAGGTTTGCTGATTCATAGTTTTTATAGTAAGACTGAAAAACGCCTTTATGGGGTACCCAGAGATACTGGCCTTTTTCTGTTTTTCAGTCCCCTCCTGGGGAGACCTGGTACTATGAATTTCAGTGCTCTGGGGTGTGGTGGTGTTGACAGATCTGGGTGTAGTACTAAGTCACTTGACCTCTCCAAACAGTCCCACAGAGTGGGCAATCAGTAAAGAGGACTTTTCTTTTTTCTACAAGGAAGTTTTATGTTGAAAATATTAACATGTAAATCCTGCTAATGTAAAAAGTTAAGTATTGGATGTCAGTGGCAGATCTTTCAGTACTTAACATCAAATAAACCATTTTTGTAACATCTGCTGTTAATGAACAATAAACTTCCTTGCATTATCAGTCTTCAGACATTTACTCAATATTTAGCTTTCTGATGGTACTCCAGCTAAATTTGAAATGTCAATTTTTTCTTTCCTATTTCCACATCACCCATTGTTGTCCTAAAATATTTGCTACCTTTTGTCTATTTCTTGATACCTTTTTAAATCTGTTTTCTAACATCATTTTCGTCATTTCCACATGAAAACAGATCCCCATTTTACCATGCTAGAGCATTTACCCCTGGAATTCCAATTTCTTCACTAACTCTATGTCCATTTTTGTCCCAAGACAAGATAAATGAAATATATATATATATATATATACACACACATACATTCATGTCTCCAAAAATTTTGAATTTCATGTGCTTTTCCTTCCTTTATACCCCTCGAATTCTGATTTCTTCCCTAACTCTATGTCTATTTTTGTCCCAAAAGCAAGGTAAATTAAATACATACATACATACATACATACATACATGTGTTGTGACCAAAAATTTTGGGTTTTATCTTCTTTTCCTTCCTTAAAAATGAATGGGCTTAAAAAATACTACAATCATTACTATGTTCCTTAACACAAACAAATGTTTCTCTGCTTTTATTTCTGAATTCAACTTATAAAAAAACTTCTCTGGTGTATTTGGGTACAGCATTTAGCTTTTCAAGTCCAACCATGTATATCTATCATTTAGCTAATTGAGAAAATCTTAACTAAATTAACTTACTTTCAGTAAGTTCTTAAATACAAAGCCTAACAGAAAAGAATTAAGAAAATAGTCTTTAAAAAAAACACCTCTATTTGTTTTGTTTTTGTTTTTCCCTAGTGAAAACATGAATGAGCCAAGAGAGAGTGAATATCCTTATTCCACATGCTGGATGAAGGAAGGGCATAGCCATGTTCAGGCGGAATCCTCCAAAGGAAGGCTAACCCCGGGGAATGCACCAGAGCCATTTCTAATCTTTTTGATAAATGCTACTGCAGTTCAAGTTTCAGAATCAATTGGGGGAAAATTTGAAGCAAGGCTTCTTCTGAAGCAGAGGCAAGTCTGTTCTAGACAGGCATACATTGTAAATCAGAGTTTTCACATTTTATCGCCTGGAACTAACTCAAACTGTCAGTATGTGGCCAGGTATAAATTGTTCAGTTAAAATGGAGGATCACAAACAACTTGAACTACAGTACTGGATACTGGAAAAGAATCCAAGGATCAAGCTGTTAGAGAAATAATCAACTGGGAAGAGCCAAAGTTAATGCCAATATTAAGATTAAGATCTTGGGGCGCCTGGGTGGCGCAGTCGGTTAAGCGTCCGACTTCAGCCAGGTCACGATCTCACAGTCCGTGAGTTCGAGCCCCGCGTCAGGCTCTGGGCTGATGGCTCAGAGCCTGGAGCCTGTTTCCAATTCTGTGTCTCCCTCTCTCTCTGTCCCTCCCCCGTTCATGCTCTGTCTCTCTCTGTCCCAAAAAATAAAATAAACGTTGAAAAAAAAAAAATTTTAAAAAAAGATTAAGATCTTAATGTTAGTGTACAGATTGCAATATTAAAATAGAGCCAAATAGTAATTAGGTTGCATCAAGAATAATAATAATAGAGAGAATCTCATTTAGTTTATTAATCTGATTAAAAATAGTAGCTGGAGTATGTGAGTCATCAAGGCTTAAATGTAAAGATAAGATAAAAAATAGTAAATATTATTCATCTCAACATAAAATCATCTGAACGTCTACTGTTAGTTAGGGGTCCTATTGCCTCTGATTTTTAAGAAACAAAATATTTACTGATACAATCAATATGTAGAGCTCTGCAACCTGATGCAGGGTCCACATCTATGCTCTTTCTTAGGAGAGGGCTTATAAGTCTCATCTGGCTGAAGGAACACACACATTCTTTCTCTCTTACCTAAGTGGTTCTGAATTTTTTCAAACTAAAGAACACATTTAGAGCTATATTGAGTCTTAAAATTCATCAGGGCTAAGCTTTGCACTTTAGATACGAAGTAACTGAAGTCAGATGATGTTTAATGACTTACTGAGGAGACAGCATGATATCTTCTAAACAACTTGGAAGTTGGACTCAGAGAGCGACAGGTTTGAATCCCAACCCTATAATTTCAATTTTATTAAAGTCTATGAGCCTCAGTTTCTTTCTCTACATTTGAGAAAATAAGAATATAAAATATTCTCTTTTTTCCACTGGGAAAACATTTTTATTTCCTAGCCCTAAAATCACCCCTCTGCATTTGAGCCTCAGAATCTCTGTTTGTCCCAGAATTAGTTGTGAGATTAGAACTCAGGAACAAAGACATCAATTTCTTAGCTTTTTCATTCACGGGCAAGGTCTAAGTAGTAAGACTGAAAACATTTGAAAATAGATGTAGTTTGGCAAGACATGTTTTTCCTGGTTCTTCTCCAGCCCCACCATTATCCTCTTCCCTATTGGATAAAGACTTGGTGAGCTGAAAATTGGATAGTAAGCAATCTAACTGGGAGGTTGGTCTGTCTCCTCCCTTCCCTGCTATGTTCTTATCTTAGAGAGGGTGAGAAGTAATAACAGAATGTTCTTAAATAGATTTGAAGGATCAGACATTTGAAGGGCTTCTCCAGTCCTCTCTGAATTGAAGTGGTAAACAAACTTGCTGATGGCCCTCTAGCCATAATGGTGACAGAACAGAGATAGGTGGCAGGGATATGAGGATAGTGAGTGCTCACTGACAGTCCTGTAGCTGCCACGGCAACGTGAAAGAACTAGAAAATGACCAAACACTTCTAGGCCTGTGACAAAAGATTGGAGAGCTGGAGGATGCTACCAGTACAACCCACGGAGTACAGCAGTCAAAATGAGGAAGATTCAGAACAATCTGGACTATCTTTGAGTATAATGTCTCATGTACAAGCAGGAAAGTGGACACTGCTGCAAAGGATTAGAAGCTGTAGATCAAAATAATTAAAAATCCATCAAGTGATGATTCCATATCTCTGTGAAGTTCAGTAGAGAGGTCACTAACCATAACTTCGCTAATGCTCTGTGCCATTGGTTAAAGACCCAGTCACGTTTTGGGCCAGTATCAGAGCTGGTGGCTTGTAAAGGGCAGGAAAACAAACTTAAATGCATGGAAAGTTACTGGATTTGACTAAACTGAAAACAGATTATGTTCTCTTTATCAGATTGATTAAGAGCTTTGAATCAGAAGTTAAAATGATTAATAGAAAATAGAGTTTTGCTCATGTGAGTTTTTGACTGTAAAATGGGTACTTGTATTAGTTTTGCATTATTGCTCAAATAAATTACCACAGTATAATGGCTTAAAACAATACAAATTATTCTTTTATAGTCTTGGAGGCCGGAAGTTCAAAAGAGGTCTAATGGACTAAAATAAAGGTGTTGGGGGGATGCATTCCTTCTGGAGGCTCTACAGGAGAATATTTCTAGAGGCTGCCTGCATTCCTCAGCTGTGGCTCCTTTCTCCATCTTCAAAGACAGCAGTGGAACATCTGCAAATATCTCCCTCACACACCTTTTCCTAACCTTTACATCTTTAAGCATCCCCTTTAAGTCCCTTTTGTACTGCAACATATTCACAGGTTCTGAGGATTAATATGTAAACATTTTGTGAGGCCATTATTTTGCCTACTACAGTGTGTGTGTGTGTGTGTGTGTGTGTGTGTGTGTGTGTATGTGTGTGTCAGAGACAGGAGAGAAATAATGTGCTTCACAAACAAGAATTCAATTTAAATATTCAAGTTCCCATTCTCCAGATTAGCAGTTAGTAAAACCATTTATTAAACCATAGTTAAACCATAGGCATCTTGATTGCTTTCTGTTGTGTAAAAGAAGCCCCCACCCCTTGAATGTCCTTCAATCACCTTTGCTTGATAAAATATCAGAAATAGAGTAATATTCCTAAGAGGACTTATGAGATATTCATAGTTACTAAAAAATGAAAATGAAAACAAACAAAAATGAGATTCATTATCACATGGAGAAAAATTCACAGCCCTCTTCAGCTTGATGTCTGAGCTCCTTCATTTCTTAGTCCTAACCTGTTTTCCTAACTTCCTAACCTGCTCTTTTGTCTCACTCCTCCAGTGTGATGTGCAATCCAGCTTTATTAACCTACTTGTCATTCTCCAAATAAACACCTTTTCCTTGGCTTTGGTTATGCCCTGCCCTCCGTTTGAAAGGCCTTTTGAAAACCCTCAAAACCTGGCCATAGAACAACATCCTCATCTTCTAAAGCTACAGCAAGACTATCTCCCCAATGAGCATGTCTAAATTGCAGTACACCACAGACTGAATTAATCTCTCCTTCCCCAGTTCACTCTATGCAATGTTTGTGCCTCTACTTTAGAATTTTCCTTCATATGTGTTGGTTTTATATCTTCCTTCCTCATGAGTTTTCAGGCCTTGGAATCGGGAGACACAAATTCAGTTACCATGGTATCTCTCACTGTGGAGAGGTGAATAATGAACATACATATTAGGTGTTCAATAAATATTTTTGAATTGATATGGAAGATGTTCTTAGTTTACTAAAAACAAACAAATAACAACAAAAAAAGAAGAAATAAAAGAATGAACTATTCCTTGAAAAGACAAAAAGTCAGTGTATTTTAATGAACAGGATATATATATATATTATATATAATATATAATATATATATTATATATAATATATATATAATATATATATAATATATATATATAATTTAATTCTCAAGAGGTAGGGGTAAATGCTCTCTTTGTATGCTAGCAGAGCCTAAACAAATAACAAATACCACTATAGTTCTGATGAAAGTTTTGATTCCGTGCTTCAAAAATTAGTTTATATTGTTTCTCAAGTCACTATGACCAGAAGTTTTATAGTGAAGGATGTGATTTAAAAGGAAAACAAAACATTTCACAAATAAGTCAATAAGTTCTCACTGGCATGTAATAGGAGACAGATTAAAGAAGAATATGGTATACATGTGTATAAAAGAGGAAAAATGCTTTGCACTAGATGACAGAGAAATGCAACAGTTAATATTTGAGAGGGGAAAGTATCAATGACTCCAGGCTGCTGGCAGCTGGAATATTCACCCAGAATATTCACCTGGATCCTATCAGGCCTCTCAACCAGCCCTGGCACTATGGTGAAGGAGTCCAGAAATACTGGAAATAATGAAGAGTGAAGATCACCTATTTGTTGGGGTGATAAATAATTAAGCTCTATGCCAGTCCTCGTAAATTAGCTTCCTGATTCTCTACTTTAAAAAGTATCCTGGGGTGCTTGGATGGCTCAGTAGGTTAAGCATTCGACTTCGGCTCAGACCAAGATCTCCGCCTTCCCAAGTTTCAGCCCGGTGTCAGGCTCTGTGCTGACAGCTCAGACGGAGCCTGGAGCCTACTTCAGATTCTGTGCTTCCCTCCCTCCCTCCCTCTCTGCCCCTCCCCTGCTTGTGCTCTTTCTCTCTCTCTCAAAAATATATAAACACTAAAAAAAGAAAGAAAGAAAAGTATCCTGGAGGGGTGCCTGGGTGGTTGAATTGGTTAACCATGGACTCTTGATACCAGCTCAGATCATGATCTCATGGTTTGTGAGATCCAGCCCCATGTTGGGCTCTGTGCTGACAAAGTGGAGTCTGCTTAGGATTCTTGCTCTCTGCCCCTCCCCTGCTCACGTGCGCATATGCACCCAAGCAACACATGCGTGCTCTGTCTCTCTCAAAAAAAATACATACATGAAAGAAAGAAAGAAAGAAAGAAAGAAAGAAAGAAAGAAAGAAAGAAAGAAAAAGAGAGAAAGAAAGAAAGAAGGAAAGAATGAATCCTGGAGCCACATTCAAGGTCAGTGGGAAAGAGTGCCAAAGAAAGGCTGATGTTGTTAGAGGTGAGGGTCAGGTATTTACTAGGGAAGGACCTGCACAGGATCACGTGGGTGTTTATATATTTTGCTCCAGATGTTCGGCTCCCAATTCCTACAATGGAATGCTTCACCTGCACCAAATTGTGCTCAGGAACTACTAAGCAGGGGAATAGTGATCCATGACAATAAGACTGTGATAGTATGATTTATGAGAAGAACCTTGTATTTCTTCTCTGACACAGAGCTTCTAAAACCCTTGTAAGTGATAGGAGTGTGGTAGGTGTCTTTTGTTATTTATAACAATCCCCTCAAGCATACCTGATTATGTTAATGAGGTGACAAACAAGAAATCTCCCTAAGGTGAGAGAGAGCTGCTACCAGGCTGGGGGACCAACCCTGTGACTAGAAGTTTGGAACTTCCGGCTCCACCCTGCCTCCAGAGGGATAGAGGGGTGGATGTTGAATTAATGAACGGCAAATGATTTAATCAAACACGTCTATATAATGAAGCTGATGCCATAAAAACTCAAAAACGAGGAGATTCAGAGAGCTTCCCTGTCAGTGAACGCATGGAGGTGCTGGGAGAGCAGCTGTCCAGAGAAGGCATGGAAGATCTCGGCCCCTTTCCACATATACCTTGCCCTGTGCATCTCTTAAGACTGCTCCTGAGTTAGGGGCGCCTGGGTGGCTCAGTCGGTTAAGTGGCCAACTTTGGCTCAGGTCATGATCTCATGGTCCATGAGTTCGAGCCCCGCGTCGGGCTCTGTGCTGACCGCTCAGAGCCTGGAGCCTGTTTCAGATTCTGTGTCTCCCTCTCTCTGACCCTCCCCCATTCATGCTCTGTCACTCTCTGTCTCAAAAAAAAAAATAAATAAATGTTAAAAAAAAATTTTTTTAAAAAAGACTGCTCCTGAGTTATATCCTTTAATATTAAACAGGCAACCCTGTCAGCACACTGTTTTTCTGAGTTCTGTGAGCCACTCTAGCAAATTAATCATGATAAGGAGTGAGTCATGGGAACCTCCAATTTGCAGTTTGGATCAGAAGCACAGGTAACAACCTGGACTTGGGATTGCTGTCTGAAGAGGGCAGGTGGCAGGAAGCAGTCTTGTAGAACTGAGCCCTTAACTTGAGAGATCCCATGTCATCCCAGGCAGATAGCATCAGAATTGCATTAAATTTGCATGGCACTCAGCTGGTGATGCACAACTGTTTGGTATTGAAAGAAGACTTAGGGACGCCTGGGTGGCTAAGCGCCCTACTTTGGCTCAGGTCATGATCTCGCTGTTCATGAGTTCAAGCCCCACATAGAGTTCTCTCTGTTGTCGGTACAGAGCCTGCCTCAGATCCTCTGCTCCCCTCCTCTGCTCTCCTTTCTCTCTCAAAAATAAACACTTTAAAAAAATAAGAAAGAGGACTTCAACCACCTCCATCGTGACCTCAAACTTTCTAATTGTTAAGTTATTCTTTCCAGCTTATCTGTTAACTCAGTCAAAAGACCTTGCCAGTCATCATCATCCCTGGTGAGAACTGAAGCTACCCCCCTCCAGCAACAAGGACTGCCCTCAGCCAGCAAGATGACGCACGAGTGACTCCAAGACAAGGACGACCTGACCTTTATTGCCTGCCTGCATGTATACCCCGACCTTTGTCCCACATTTTCCATATATAAATGTAGAAGTATTTTCAGCTCTTTGAGACTTTCGTTTTTAGAGACTTTAGTCCTCTGCCCAGTATCAGCCCCACTGAAATAAATCCCTTTCTTGTTTTATCAGCACTCATTTCTCTACCTTTGGATTTTGTCAGCAGCGAGTGTCTGAATGTAGTCTGCTTGGGAGATCCAGAGCCAGGTGCAAGAGCACCTGCACCCCTGCACAGTATGGGAAAAACCCCACACACTCAGTGACCAGGAGTGAAAGTGGCGCTGTGAGTGTAGTGTAAAAGCACAGGAAAGGAGTGTTTTCCTTTTTTCTTTACAAAGACCTAAAAGAATCTCTTTCTAACCCCATGTCTATGAGTTTATGCCTACGCCTAATGAGAAATTCTGGCCTACGGTGAGCAGCTCTTTACACAGTATGAGGCACAGCCTCCAATAACCTCAGAAAACGTTCACATCTTAGATGCTGAGGTGAAACTTTTTTCATAGTTCTCTGCATCCCAAAGACAGAACCCAAAACCGGTTTAATTTTTGAGTTATAAGTTAACTATTATTTTAACATGCATTCTGAATCCACTCCCCAGTTGTTTTCTATTAACCAGTCAGAATAACTCTTCTCACTCTGTGGACCTCATGGGGCTTTATCCAAGGCCACCTTCCTTCCCTTCCCAAACTACCCAACACACACAGTATGAAAATGACTATTGTGAGTAAATTATTTCACTAGTAAAATACATTCTATATTTTCTTCATTTTCAAGTATTTCATTAAGCAAAGGTTACCTTGATTAGTAACGAGGCTGATTCTCTTAAATGTCATAGGTAACTGTAACCAAACCAACAGGAGTTCACTCCTTGGTGAGTCACAGATAGAAACTACACCAAGTGAGTTGTCACACAAAGGAAATTATTCGCAGCAAATAAGGAGATAACAGGAATAACTTCCAAAGCCGTGACTCTCTGAGCAAGAGTGGATAGGTTCCTTTCATTTAGGGTTAGGATAAAATTTATTTTTTAATGTTTTTATTTATTTTTGAGAGAGAAAGAGAGAAAGAGAGAGAGAGAGAGCAGGGGAAGGGCAGAGAGAGGGAGACACAGAATCAGAAACAGGCTCCAGGTTCTGAGCCATCAGCACGGAGCCTGATGTGGCACTTGAATTCACGAACCATGAGATCATGACCTGTGCCGAAGTCGCAGGCTTAACCTTAACTGACTGAGCCACCCAGAAGCCCCAGGATGATACTTAAAAAGGGGATCCTTGTCATCATATGCAAATACAGGCATAAGGCAATTACATGCACCTTAAGGAAACATGTCTATACATACATCATATGTTATGTGAATGAGGCTGAGGTTCCTCCTTAGATAGAGATTTTAGTATTATAATGAGGTTTAAAGGTAATTGTTGGTCATCCTAGAGGTCACTCCATGGTCCATCTGTGCAGACATAAATGGTGCTTCCACTCAAACTGGTCTGCATGGCCTGGGCCACTGGATGTCCTGTCAGGGCCGTCATTATTGTTTGAGGGGTGGTTTCATTTTCCATTGCCTCAGTTAAGAGAGAAGCTGGGAAGAACAGCTGAAGGAAAAATGTGGGACAAAGTTGTTGGGTGCTAGCAGGTAGGCAGTAAAGGTCAGGTCTTGGGGTCTAGCTGGTGATATAACCACAAAGTTAGTAAGTTGGTACATTTTTGTTATGGTAATAGCAAAAACCTACTTCTTCTAAAGAAAATAAGGGACTTCAAGAAGTAAAATTTTATAAGAGTAACTAGGCCATGTTAAAAAAATAATATTGCAAAGCAAAAGGAATCACTAATGGTTGGAAAAGAATCAAGCACATTAATCGTTTTATGAGCTTAGAATTCATTATAATAATTACACATTAATTTATTGAAAATAAGATCTTCAACTTAGATAGGAGTGGGAAGAAAAACTGACCAGCTTTAGTCATGACCTCTTTGACAGAAATAGTTGTGAAAATACATTTTATATAATTAGTTCATATATGTGCTTTCTTAATTCCTTGGCACAGAGGAGAAAAAGCACTAATTAGTAATGCTGAATTTTCCTGGGAGACATATGTTGAGGTCAATGATTAATTACATTTGGGAACAAAATGCCAAAAACTTCAATGCTTTCATTTTTATCAGATAGTGGATATTGAAAAGATTGTACATCAATGTCCATTTAAAACTACTAAATATCCAGAAAAAAATGCTATATGTAAAATGTAAGTATAAGTTATTAATTCTTCTCCAAAACATAACGAAGTAGGCTAAAATAGAGGAGACTATAGAATGTAAATGATACTGCAGTTAATATGGGCAAAAATTTGGTAATGCCTACTGAAACTCCATATCCCCAAATAATAGCTCTGAGATCCTATCTTATGGACTAGAACTTTGCAGCATATCTTTGTGCAAGTCCATTATATTCTTGGATATAAATGCATTGACCTGAGTGTTATTTATCACAAGGATTCAGAAGTACTTGAAAATTGTGAAGGACCTCAGTAGCACCCAAGAATTTGCCTCCTTGTCTCTCCAACTGCTCTGTTTGGGACTACACAACACCTCTAGCATGCTTGATACAGAATGATAATTTATTGCTCAACGTCACTCACACTCCTTCTGTCCTGTTTTTGAAACTAAGACCTAACACAGCTGTATACCCCATACCCCACCCATATTTAAATACTCAAACCATTAGAATAACATACCCAATTTACAGATTATGATTGAATTTGAAACCAGAGGCATAAAAAGAAGGGTGGTACAATCAATCTGTGCTGTTAGGAAACAGGATTTCACCTGACATTGCTTAGAATTGCTAGCGCGTTGTATTCTTGAAAAGCATTATGACTTTTTGTTGGATTTATTAGTCTTTTTATATTCCCTAAAGACACTGCAGCCCATTATTGCTGGTGCCTACAGTGGACTGCTCCTACCCTCCACTCTCCTCACTTGCCATTGTCAGTGTCTCTTCTCCAGAAGAAGTATTCCCAATTTCAATATAATCATTCTACATTACTCTCTTCATTTCGACTACTAAGGGAAAGACTGTTGCTTAATCTCCGGAAGTGGAAACAGCTAATATAAGATAAAAGCATATTGTTGATGTTGCTGCCATGGCTTTGAAGGTTCAATTCCACTGACCTCCTGAGAAGTACTCAGAAGACCTCCCAGAATTGCCCACCTGAATGGTAAGAAGTGCAGCATGCATCCACTGGCTTCCACACTGATTTGTACAAATCAGTGATTGTCCACTGATTGCCATAGGACAAACATAATAAATTGTGATGGATTTTTTTCTTTTATTTAAAAAAAAATTTAGGAAGGGTAGGGTGGGTGATGGGTATTGAGGAGGGCACCTTTTGGGATGAGCACTGGGTGTTGTATGGAAACCAGTTTGACAATAAACTTCATATATTGAAAAAAAAATAAAATAAATTAAAAAATAAAAAAATAAAAAAATTTTATCATTCTAGTAGTAGAAGTAACAGTAGTAGGAGTAATAGCAGTAGTAGTAGTCGTACTGTAGTAATAGATTTGATACTATTATCCATGCAGCTAAAACCAAACTTGGGCCAAGGGGATATGATACAAAGCACCGTTTATTAGAAAGCACTCTCATTAACATTAAAAAAAAAGAGAGAAAGCAAGCACTCTCACTTGACAAAGTAATGTAAGGCATTCACAATGCCTAAATCACAGTTTTACGGTGCTTTCTCAAATGCACATACATGTAATTTTTACAGTAACACTATGTAGTTGATCTTGTTTCATCACCATCATCACCATTCCTACTTTATTTTTTTAATTTTTTAAAAAGTTTATTTATTTATTTTGAGAGACGGCAAGCAAGCCCAAGTGGGGAAGGAGAGAGAGAGGGAGAGAGAGAATCCCAAGCAGGCTTGCACTGTCAGTGTGGAGCCCAGTGCGGAGCTCAAACTCACAAACCCTGAGATCGTGACTCCAGCCAAAACCAAGAGTCTGACAATCAGCTGAGCCACCCGCGTGCCTCACCATTCCTACTTTAGATATGAGAAATGCTTGCCCTAAATCAACTCAACTAGTAATTTGTAGGGCAAAGACTTAAATTTATGTGCGCTTTCTATCTTATTTGTTATTACTTTAAAAGAAATAAGGCATGTAATAAATCTACCTTTGCTTGACGTTTCCACCATCTATATGCAAACTGTTAAAATGCAAAATGTTAAAATGCAAAATGTTAAAAAAAAAAAAACCTGATGATCGTAGGGTAGTGTTGATTTTTGAACATTAAGTTTAATAATAAAAATAGAGACAGATAAACTAAACATGAAAATAGAACCTACAGTTATGGCTAAATTATTCAACAGATTTGATTTGCCATGGTCCATACAGCCCTCTGAGGTGCATTGTGGTGAAGCCAGCCTTCAAGATAGAGCTCCAAGATTTTTGCATCCTAGTATTTAATGGTCCCCTCCTTAACTGAGTAGGCTGATATGTTTAACCAATAGAAATGGCAGTGTTGACTTCTGAGGTTGTGCCATAAAATATTTTGCCTTTCTGTCTCTTAAAATACTTAGAGCAGCCAATCACCTGCCATGTTGTAAAAATGTTCCAGCAGCCCTATGGATGAGTTCTCATAGCAAGGAAATGAGGCCTCTGGCCCAAAGCAGCACTAACTTGCCAGGAATATAAGTTAACACTGGAAATAAATCCTCCAGGCCCAAGCAAGCCTTCAAATGGCCATAACATCATGAGGGACCCTGAACCAGAACCACTTAGCAAAGCCACTCCTGGGTTTCGGACCCACAAAAACTACATAGCAAAATCAACATTTACAGTTCTTTTAAGCTACTAAGTTTTGGGGGGAATTTGTTAGGCAGCAATAGATAACTAAGTCAGGCAAGAATATGAAAAGACTACTGCAGTAGTTTTCATTACTTTGAGAATACCCAACTGTGCTGCATGCTTAGAATTGATGCATAGAAACAAGATTCACAAATAAATTCCATCTTCTAAGGTACACACTATGAAATTCCTTCCAGTGAAATTTCCTAATAAGGAAGTACATTTGTTACAATAATTAACATACTTTTCTTACTGTGCAAAATGAATCTACTCCATATCAATCTAGAAAGTTCTACTCTTTAACAAGTAGTATTAGCACAAGTTTCCAAAAACCTATGTTTCCATGGCTCCCTATGTCGTCTCAGCTAATAAAAAGCATCTCTATCAGAATCTGAGTGTCTTGGGATTGTAGCTGACAGGACACTATCAACTAGATTTGACAAGGTTTATCAATCTGAAATAATTCACCTGCAGATATGTACCTATACTCTAAAATTATGGGAGGGGTGAAGTGAGAATTATTATATTTTGTGGGAGATATTGGTCAAAATGCAAAAATACAAAGTAAGTTAAGTAACATGATTTTTAATAAGCCATTTTAAGACATTGAATAGAAATAATTTGTCTATAATAAATAAAAAGCAAAGGAATCTATATAGTTGCAACATGATGCTGTAAAAAATTATGCTATAATACTTTGGTGGAAAATCATGATAGAGAATAATACTAACACCTAATATGTATGGAGTTGTCTATGCATTATGTTAAGTGTTTTACACACATTATCACAGTTAATCCTCAGAAATTAATCTTAAATTGTACCCTCCCCAACTTCTCAATCATTCTCCTCACCCATACAAGCATTCTATAAAATCTCTCACTTATAAACAAGGAAAAGAAACTCTTTTGACCAAATATTCCCCTAGTGCCATTTCTTTGCTTTCCTTATATCAAATTCCTAGAAATTACCTATATTTGTTGATTCTAATCCCTGGGCTCCCTCTCCCGTATCCCGGCCATTTTTGTTGGCACATTTTACAATGGTTTTCACCTCCACCACTCCACCAAGACTGCTCTTGTCGAGTCACCGATGCCTCCCACTTGCCAAAACCCTTTAGTCAATTTTTAATAATTATCTTCCTTGGTAATTATCAACAACACTTAATACAGCTGATCTCTCCCTCACTCATTTGGTTCTAGGATGCTATGTTCTCTGGTTCTACTCCCAAGGACTATCATGTTTCTTAGCATCTCTTGTTGATTCTTCTATATTTTTCCAACTTCTAAATACTGGAGTATCTCTGCACTCGGTCCTGGAGCATACTCTCTTCCAACTACACTCACTCTCCTGGTGATTTCATCTTGCCTCCCATCTGTAAACATCCTCCATACACTGAAGACTGCCAAATTTATACCTGCAGAGTATACCTTGTCGGTGAACTTCAGACCCTTACATTTAACATTTGCTTAATGTTTTCTCTCAGATGCCTAATAAACATCTCAATCTCAGCACGTTCAAAACTGAGCTCCCAATGCCCCCAAATATCCCCCCCCCCCATTTGAGTTGATGGCAGCTCATTCTTTTAGGTTCTTAGCTCAGAAACCATCACTGACCCTTCCGTTTCTTCCATACTCCTCATTCAATATTCTGTTCATGCCATCTTGAAAATATATGCAGAATCTGATCACTTTCCAGTTCTATTGTTACCACCCTGATCCATGCCACTATCTTCTCTCAACTAGATTATCATAATGGCCTCCTAACCGTATACCTTTTTTCTGTCTTTGCCAACCCTGAAGTTTATTTAAACAGAGTGGACTGTTTTTCTTTTAGATATGTGAGATCATGTTGCTCCTGTGCTCAAAACACTTCAATGTCCTCACTCCATTGAATTAAATTTTGAAAATGGCCTACGTGACTGACATGATCCTTCATTACCTCTGCTTCATCCCCTACTTCTCTCTCCCTCACCTACCGCACTGCAGCCACATTATCCAACTTGTTCTTGGGACGGCCAGCACATGCCTGCCTCGTGGCTCCGCCCCTTCTACTGCCTCTGCTTGGATGCCCCTTCCCTGAGATATCTGCCTGGCTCGCTCCTTTATCCCTTCAGGTCTTTGCTCAAACATCTTTCTCTTGGTGAGGAGTTTCCTGCCTGTATTTTAAAATGGAGATCATACCTGCACTGCTTAGCATGCTCATACTTTTCCCAGTCTTAGTTTTCTCCATCATCCTTTTCATTATCTGTTATGCTGCAGAGTTTACTTGTCACTTTTCATTGACTGTGAGCTCTACAAAGGCAGGAAAAAAAACTTAAATGTTTTGTTTGCTACTGTTTTTCCCTCTGCTTAGCTTGGTGCCTAATACACAATACACACTTATTAAGTGACTAAATGAGCTAGATATTCTAAGTAGCTGTATTATTGTAGCTGCATTTGAAAGTAGGGAAAACAGGTCTATTACAGGGCTGGCTATGTTCTGCTCTTTACCACTATGCAGATACTACTCCATGGCGGTGAAGAGCAGGTATGACCTGGAATCAGGCAGAGCTAAGTTCAAAAGCACGTTTTTCCCTCTTACTCTCTATATGACTTAAAGCAATTTAACCCTAAGCTTTAATTTTCTTAGCTTAAAAATGAGATTTGTAATAAAATCTACTTCTTGGGGTTGCTATGAAGATTAAATAACCTAGACCTTATCTCTCAATTAGGAGTCATATTTGGCATGTGATGTAAAACCCAATGGCAGTGGTTTGAGAAAGAGTTTATTTTTCTCATATAACAAAGGATTTGGTGGTAAGCTCTCCAGAACTAGTATGCACTTAAGCACTCAAAATTTAATGAGTCCAAAGTCTTGTATTAAAATAAAAAATAAACAAAAATACAGGTCTCCTCATATACTAAAATGGCAAGTAATAATAATAAATAATAGTTTCTGTTAATGTGAAAAGGAGTAAATTTTGATTTTCTTCTAAATTTGACTCTCCTTCTTACCTATTAAGATTTGAAGATCTTGAGTTTTAATTTTGTTATCCATCATACTCTCTCTGCTACCAAGGCTAGTGTCACCAGTGAGTATGTTAACTGTCCTCCAAGCTCCTCACTTGAATTATTGATAGAAATCATTAAACAGGACAGCACAGAATAGAGCCCTGTGGCAGGCTACTAAAGACCACTCTTTGACATTACTGCTTTCGTGTTGCAGTCATTCTACTAAGCATCAAAGTAGTCTTGATATTATAATTCGTATTTTCCATTTTTTCCTAAACTGTCATGAGAGATCTTGTCAACTCGCATTGATGAGATTCTGACACAGAATTTCCCTGGCCAAGCTCTTGATACTGAGCTTAATGTTCTTCTCCCTCCTCAATATTTTTCTTTCTGATTTCCTCTGGCCCTTTGACTCATGCTTTGAACCAGGAAATGAGCATACATGTTTCACAGATGTAATTAATTATTGCTTTTACAAGGAAAATAGCTCAAAACTCTGTACGTCACTGGGAAAGTTCTCTTTGCTCCACACCTCTTCTGGATTGCAGTGATAACTGTAGCCTCTGGAAACTGCCTCCACTGCCCCACTTGTGATCTCGTGCAAGCTTTTCAAAAGAGCCAGCAGTCCAAATTCTCTCCTTTCCATGAATGGTTTTATGCACTCCCAGGTTATGTTCTCAAAAGCAGTGACATCAACCTTCTTTCAAGTTCCAGTCTCATGTCCCTGACTGCCTACTAAATCCCTCCCCCAGGATGTCCTATAGGACTATCAGAGTTGTCATGTTCCAAACCACTAAGCTCCCCACTCTCTCTTCACCACCAGCCCAACCTGCTTTCCCCATCTCTGGCACCACCAATTCTTCAATTTAGTCCAATCCAATCCAGAAGTGTACAGATATTTCCTGTGTACTGATGTTCTAGGAACTATTCTAAGCATCTATAGGAGGAAAAGGCAACCTGCACCAAAATGTGCCACTTTGGCATATCGGTAATTTTAAATAGAAGTTTCTAAAGAAATGGCCAATGCAAAAAAGAACACTCTGACTGCCCCCTCCCCTAACCCTTTGTCTCTGGAAAGCAAAAAATAAATCTCCCATGTAAAAGGTACTCTCCCTGTACCAGGAGGTAAAGAAACAGAAAATTTAGAGCAGAGAAGGCCTTATAAACAACCCTCATTAGTTTTTGATAATTTACTACCATAGCTCAAATTCTGTTTAGAATTCTTACCTGAAGCTCCCAAAGTTACTTAAACTTCTTTGTTCTGACATTTCCTCACAGATTTATTGTCTCTTTGTCTAAATGGTATAAAAACTACTGGGGTGCCTGGGTGGCTCAGTTGGTTAAGTGTCCAACTATGATTTTGGCTCAGGTCATGATCTCATAGTTCATGGGATCAAGCCCCACGTCAGAGCCTGACAGAACCTGCTTGTGATTCTCTCTCTTCCTCTCTCTCTGCCCCTCCTCCGTGTGCACACTTTTACATGAATAAATAAACTTAACAAAAACTGCATGTATTGGTCATTTCTTGAGATTTCAATCTTATTATGGAGTCTCTGGGTGCACATAATAAAATGTTGGGTTGTTTCTCCTGTTAATCTGTCCCATGTCAATTTAATTCTTAAACCAGATGGAAGACCTTGAAGAATGGAAGGAAAATTTTTTCCTCCCCTACACATGCCATATACAAACCTCAAGGCACTTGGTCTAAAAAAATTAGCAAGCAGAAAATGACTTATTTCAATAAAATGATGTAAGTGATGGCTTAAATAAATGAAAGAAAAATAGGTATTCATGTGTGTAGAAGAGGAATATGTGAAGTATTGTCACCTTCAAATGTATGTAATCTGTGTAGCTGTAGATAGCAGGCCAATCAAACTCAACACACAGATATTTTTCAGCATCCTACACAGAGGAAACCTCTCCAGGAGGCCGAAATCAGCACACCTGTGCTTGAATAACTTCATAAAACAAAAAGGATATATGATGCCTCTTGGGGATGGAGACAACATGGGGCCATCAATCAGTGTGGATGGAGGGAGAAACTAAAACAGTCACAGCCTTTTGACTATCTTTTTTTTTTTTTTTTAATTTTTTTTTTTTAACGTTTATTTATTTTTGAGACAGAGAGAGAGCATGAACAGGGGAGGGGCAGAGAGAGAGGGAGACACAGAATCGGAAGCAGGCTCCAGGCTCTGAGCCATCGGCCCAGAGCCCGACGCGGGGCTCGAACTCACGTACCGTGAGATCGTGACCTGAGCTGAAGTCGGACGCTTAACCGACTGAGCCACCCAGGTGCCCCGCCTTTTGACTATCTTAATGAGCAGATTCAACATATTGCTGGGAACGAGAGACTGAAAATGGTGGAAAATATACAGCTTTCTCACACATGGCTTTAGCACTCACAACGATTACTAAGAAACCGCTCAGAATATCTTCTGCAGCTTGTGCTCAGTGGAGAATTAGGTTAATATCATGTCATACTGGTATTGGGTATGCAAATATCCCTAGCTTAGTACTACCATGACAGTCGTCATATATTTATGGATATTAACTACGTGACGGGTCCTGGGCCACAGGAGTCTGGGGAGACCATCAGGAGTTTATAATCTTCTTTTAAAAATGACCCATTCATTCAGGTGCCTCATTAGTGCTGTACGTAGTGAATCAGTCTCATAAAAATGACCCATTCATTCACATAAGCCTGAGAGCTATTATGCAATCTACTTTATCGTGATGTATTTGCATATATGTAAGGAATAACGTACTAAGAAGACTAAGAGAGAAATAAAGTGCCAAGTGTTAAGTACAGTGCAATTCTTAGTGGGCTATAGGCTTTTAGAGTGGATCTGGAAGTTTAACATGAGACCTATTAAAGTGCTTTTGGAAAGTGCTGAAACCCTGCAAATGCTGTCACAGCAGTGATAGGAATAGCACATGTCCCTTAATCCTGTGTCCTTGAGAGTGTCATTTCATTTTTCTAATGCTTAAGTTCATATTTTCTATTTCTAAACTCTCTTTGCTATCACAGGTCTGGTATAAGTTAAGCGAAGATATGAGGATGTAAGAAAGAGGGAACTAAGAGAGGAAAGAAAATGATGACAGAGTCTCTGAAAGAGAGGGTGTGAGGCCATTCAAGCAGAAAGCAATGGTGGTTTAAGAAGCCAGATGTGGGGCTGTGACTTCCCCTCACCTTCTGTAGCTGCCTGCCCACAAAGCTGTGGTTTCTGACCAAGAGGAGATAGTTCATGGCTAAGGAGTGCCCCCAAAGAGATGATAGTCTTTGGAATTTTCTTATTCCTCACCTTGCCAACGGCTACCTTTCCCAAGTATTGATCAGGCTCAGACTCCCCCAGGAAAGTTAGGCAGTGTACTTGGCTGCTGGTCTCATAAATAGACTGAAATTTAGGGCAAATAAAGAAAATGGAGGTGGGAAGAGTCATAGATGATCTCCAGGCCAAGAAACTGTCTTAAAACAAACTAAATTATGTTATTTGCAATATTCAGCATGTGTTAAAACGCTCAGGGCTTTTAATTCACGTACTTGGAGCTGTCAGGAGAGTGCCTTAATTAAACCAGTAATTGACAGATTGGCTTTGTTGATTCCCAAGACCTCACTTACTTCCTAAACAGTAAGGCTTCTAAAATCAGGAATTGGTTGAAAAGAATGAAAATAAAATATTGACAGAGGGTTTGGATTGGCCCCAGTTGCTGGACTCTTGTGAAGAAGCACAATATTCCCTCAGAAAAGAAATGACAGGGTATATTTTGCTCTGGACCCTCATCAGTGAATGATAAATGAAGCCAAATTAATCCTCTGTTGGCCTCATTTGGTTCCTTCTTTGGAGCTGCATTCCCCTACATGATTGTTTGTAACTGAAGACAATCTCTTAATTGCTCTTTAAATAAACCTCCTAAAGCTTCCAGTTTGACTTTGGGGGGTGGAAAAGTCCATGATACTGAGTCTGCCATTCAGTGCCATCGTTATTGAAGTAAATGACATAACTGAAGCAACTCACATCCTTCTCCACTGGATTTTTTCTTCAGAGATCTCTCTCCAGATCACCAGAGTATTTTTTGAAATGCAAACAAAAACTCTTCAGTGTCACAATATCTCGCTAATTGGAGGTCATGGACTAATTAGCCAGGGATTAGTAAAATAACTTTTATCCATTTTTCCCATACTCACTTCTCTTCTTCTTCCCAAAGGTGTCCATCATCAACTGAATACTTGTCCTCTATCTCTAAAGTTTATGCCTAAAATTTTGAAACGTTTCATGACAAAGGCCACCAGCAGCTTCATTAACCAGTAAATATTAAATAAGCTATTTTATCCTATCTGCTTTGGACAGTTCTTTTAGGATGGTTATTTTTATTAAGAATTTTGAACAGAGGGGCACCTTGGTGTCTCAGTTGGTTAAGCATCCGACTTCAGTTCCGGTCTGATCTCACAGATCATGGGTTCGAGCCCCGCATTGGGCTCTGTGCTGACAGCTCAGAGCCTGGAGCCTGCTTCAGATTCTGTGACTCCCTGTCTCTCTGTCCCTCCCCTGCTCATGCTCTCTCTCTCTCTCTGTCTCTCAAAAAATAAATAAACGTTAAAGAAAAGTTAAAAAAAAAATTTGAACAGACTTCAAATCATTCTATATTCAGCAGTCTGACTTTATTTTTTTAATTTATTTTATTTATTTATTTATTATTTTTTAATGTTTATTTATTTTTGAAAGAGAGACAGAGTGCGAGCAGGGAAGGGGCAGAGAGAGAGGGAGACACAATCAGAAGCAGGCTCCAGGCTCTGGGCTGTCAGCACAGAGCCCTACTCTGGGCTCGAACCCACAAGCCTTTGAGCTGTGAGATCATGACCTGAGCCAAAGTCAGGTGCCCAACCGACTGAGCCACCCAGGCGGCCCATTTTTAAATTTATTTAGAGAGAGAGTGCATGCATGTGTGGGGGAAGGGCAGAGAGAGGGAGAGATAGAATCTCAAGCAGGCCCCACACTCAGCACAGAACATGATGTGGGCCAATCTCAGGAACCATGAGATCATGACCTGGGCCAAAATCAAGAGTCAGATGCTTAACAGACTGACACTCGTGGGGATGGTGGTGATGATGAGGCTGGAAGAAAGCCAGATCCGGGAAGGGCTGCACAGGCCATGTTCAGTAGTTTCTTCTTCTTTGTAATAGCAATGAGGAGCCACCAAAAAGGAGAGTAGGCATGGATTTCAGGTCACAAACTAAGTTGTAAGGAAATACGTTATTTCAGTAATGTTCAGTATTCCACCTTAATTTCTATTTTAAGCCCGTTCCACCACATGGTAGATAATTAGTTACTATCAATTCACTACAAAAGTTATCAATTTAGGGTTCCTCAATCAGTATAATGTTTCATTTTATCCCATCCCCAGAGTTGCATTTGCCTTTTAGGGGTCCTCTATTGTCAACTGCATCTAGGGAAATGAATGCTACTCCATCTTTCTTTATCATTAACCTGCACATGCCATTGTCACTGGTGCATCCAGTCTGGAGGCATTAAGTTTTGAACAGTCTAAATGACCCAAAACAGCAAGACCAAGGGGTAGAATGCAGGATAGGAAAATACTATCCTGCTACAAATGACTTTTAAATGTGGATGGTAATATGATCAGATTTTTCCTACAAAATAGATCATTCTGGGTACTCTGCAGGTAAAGGGTTGAAGAGATACAACAATAGAAAGTACTTCAGATATTATAAATAATTTCAGGTTTGTGGGTGATAGTAGCTCGGGCTAGGGTGGTGAGGATGACATGGAGGCAAGGATATGGGTTCATAGGATATTTATAGGGTAAAAATGACACAATTTGGTGGAAAATTTGGATATTAGATTGAAGGAGAGGTAATCACTTGCTTTTCTGAGTTGAGCAACTGGATGTGTGTGGGTGCCATTTGTTGAGTGAGAGAACAATAGGGGAAGATCTGGGAAAACAGCCCAAGTTGATTTTGATATGTTGACTTTGAGAGGCTTTTGAGACATTCAAGAGACTATTAAGTAAGTAGCTAGGCCAATGGAATGATGGAGGCTAAGAGGAGAAGTCTGAGCGATAAATATGAATGAGACTGCTGCATGTGGATCCAATCTGAAGCGATGAGTATAGGTGAGGGTGTCAAGAGGGAGAGTCTGCAATGCGAAAATAATGCAGACATGAGTCCCATCTCTTATTTACATTGGCACAAGTTTCTTTTTGGCTGCTCAAAGAAGAGTCAGTGAGTACCCCTGTCACATGCCAAATGTTTTCCTGTGTATTAAACATCAGTCAGTGAGTGGTCTATCACAGATCATAGAAATGTCAACACCTCCAACTTCAGAATGAGCCTTCTGCCCACCATGGTTCCTCATCTCTGTCAATGAGTGTTTGGTCTCTTTGATCTCCCGTTTTGAGAGCGTTCAGCCCAAGGTTATTTGACAGTGAGCATCAAGCCCGCTTTCTTGTATAGTGACAACGTCTGCAACCTGTTCTGGTTCATCACAATTCCCAAGTTAAAGATTCAAAACTGATATCCCCACTATAAAAGGAAAATTGTAAGGTTTCTAATCTTCCTTATTAAATAAGACAAGAGCAAAAATACCTAGAAGAGTTAATGAATTTATGATAATTTTTTAAAAAAAGAAAGTTTATTCGATTGTAATAGTACATAATAAATTTCAAGTCCAAAGTTCAATTTATCTATTAATCTCTACCATAGAAAATAAATAAATACCCACATGTTCCCCAAAATAAACACAACTTGTTTCTCTACAAATAAAACTGTGCCAAAAGTCCTAGAATTTCTGGTAAGATTATGAAGTATGTACTCTTAGGAAGGATGCAATAATTATTTAATTATTAATCAAATAACAAGCCTAAAAATGTTGCATAAACAGTGAGATTTTAAATTTTACTAGTTTCAGTGGTGTCTGGGTAGCTCAGTTAGTTAAGCATCCTACTCTTGATCTCAGCTCAGGGTCCTGAGTTCAAGGCCTGTATTGGGCTCCATGCTGGGCTTGAAGCCTACTCAAAAAAAAAAAAAAAAAAGTATAAATTTTTCTGTTTTCTTTTAACTATCTCTTGAACAAAAAGGGAAAAGGTGATAACCTCAAATTTAATGAAAATATGTTATATATAGTTTTTAACGATCAAAAGTGATGAAAATAAGAATGAAAGGAGGAACAACAGGTTAACACTGGGTGATATTTTAAAATATATTTATGTTGGGGTGCCTGGGTAGCTCAGTCAGTTAAGCATCTGACTCTTGATTTCAGCTCAGGTCATGATCCCAGGGTCATGGGATCGAGCCCTGAGTCAGCCTCCATGCTGGCATGGAGCCTGCTTTGGATTCTCTCTTTCTTCTCTCTCTGCCCCTCTCCTCCCAAATAAATAAATACATTTTTAATTTATTTTAGTGTTTATTTATTTTTGAGAGAGAGACAGACAGAGAGACAGAGCATGAGCGGGGGTTGGTGGGGGGGATGCAGAGAGAGAGGGAGATACAGAATCCAAAGCAGGCTCCAGGCTCAGAACTGTCAGCACAGAGCCCTCCGTGGGGCTTGAACTCACGAGCTGTGAGATCATGACCCGAGCCGAAGTCAGGTGCTTAACTGACTGAGTCATCCACCTGCCCCCCCCCAAAATAATTGAGATGAAAATGATTGAGATGATAATATCTTTGAGTTGATAATGATTCTTGGATGTTGTACTTATGAGTAAAGGGTAACAATCTGCCCTCACACTTCTACTGCTTAGCCAGTTTATATTTCTAGAGTGCCACCAAGGTGATGCCAAGGACCATGGGGGAAAAGGCATGGTCAATGAAACCCCAGAGCCAAAGGAGCATGTGTAAAGGTGACCCAAAGCCAAGAGTTATGGTAGGTACCATAAAGCCTGGCAAGGAAAAGGAGCTGGGAATTGTGGGGCAGCTAAAGTATTCAGGGGAGGCCTCATAGAAGAAGTGGGGTTCCAAATGTGCTTTGAAAATTAAGTGCAAAAAGAATAGCAAGCGTTTTGCAGAAGAACTGCGTGAGGCAAGAATGACAACAATGGTACTTGTGACTCATTTACAAAATGAAAAAAAAACCCAATAATACCCAGCCCTATTGAATAGGAGTTAATTTGAATCAGTTAGTAGGAGTTAAATTAGCAGTAGGTTGGAGCAGATTTAACATCTTTCAATACCAAAAGACCATTAAAGGCAAAGAAAAATGTCATGCCTATAATTATTTTCATTCCAATGCTAACCAAATTTATTATTTTTTCTCTTGCAGGAAACAGATGTATCTTTGGATCCATCTCAGTACTTAATTATTGCAAATGTTTCTATCCAAACAGCAGAGACATCTAACAGGTACCTGAGGAAAGAGGCCACAGCCAGAACTGCCTCAGACAATAACAAATCCTTGCCTCTGTCTGTCCCCCAAATGATCTGTGCAGAATGTAAAACCAGTATGACTTCCACAAACTTACTCATTCTGTCTCTACCACCTAAATGTATTATGGCTCCTCTCCATCTGTAGAGGATAGGAGGTTCTTTTTATCCTAAAGTAAAAAGGAATAAGAGTACTATAGATGGTAGTTTCAGATATTCGGAAGTAAGCAGTGGATAGCTTCAATCAACAGTGAATTGTTCTGGATGAACTTGGATCTGGTATAAAGGATACAATACAAAACAGTTCCATCTAAAGAAGATAATAAGTCTTCTAGTCAAAAAGAAGAGTCAGTAACTGTGACGCATGTCACTCACGATTTCTTTTTCGTTCCCTTTTTATGCACGGCTCAAATATTTGAGACTTGGGAAGTTGAGGCTCTGCTAGATCTAATATTTTGATCTTCCTTTGAACTTAGTTTAAAAATGGAAAGCTCCCAGTTGTTATATAGCTTCCTGGATTTTGTAATTTAAGTGAAAAACACTGAGGATAAGGACTTCTTAAATCTAGACTGCAGTCATATCTATTTAATTGCACTTTTTCTCACTCGTCTCTAAGCTAGACTGTTACACTTAGCAAAAAGCTTAGTGGCATCATTACAGTGCTATAAAACACTTTCTCCCCCCCTTTTTTTAAACTAACATCTTTATCTGTTACATTTTCAGATGCATCAATAAATTATACAAACTGACAACTATTATTTTTGCTATACTTCACAAAATCAAGAAAAAATATGCATCATTTTCAGGGTAAATTATTTTAATTTTCCTAATGCCTAAAGCAATATCTCCAAAATGTTTGATGCTTTAAAATTATTTTGTAAAATCACTTTTCATAGACAATCATGAATTATAGATAAATACATATTAGTAACATACACTGTATATTATATTATACATGTTACATCTAATAAAGAATTGCTAAAATTCCAAATATTGATTTCTGATAAATTCAGAAATATTAAGCAAATTCAAAATATATATCTGATTCACTGTATACAAAACTACAACCCGATATATCCTCTCCTAATCCTGAAAAAATCACCAGGTAATCAGTTTTTATATTATTTGCATGCTTCTAAAGAATATGCTTTCTTCTTCTTAGGGGGTTTTTCCCTTCTGCTAAACAGATGAATTTATTGTCTCCACTCCAAGCTGCTTTTTATTGTTGTTAAATCTTTAAAAATTGTCTTATCTCAAAATCTAGCCAACTAAGTTTGCCCTTTTTGGTACCACTTGGTATTTTATCAATCTTTTTTGTGTACCAGACACAAAATAGAATACTTCCATAGTTTCCACTCATTTGGTTTCTTTTCTACACAAATATTTCAGATAAAACCATGTCTGTCTTCGTCCTCAAACATAAAAGCTGCAAAAGTAACTCTACGAGATAATTTGTCTTCAAGGGGATTCTGAGTTACATATATCTTACTATCTCTTCGTCCATAAGAAAATTTTAATATTCATGGATCTAAAAAAAACATTATCAAAAAAAGCTGTATTAGATTATGTACCTACTAGCCACAATAAAAGGATATATAATGGCAAAATATTCTATTTATAGCATTAGATTAATCTTACAATGCTCCATTTTATATCACTGAAGCAAATATTTAAGAGTCTTTATATGTTTGAAATGTTCTAATAATTTTCACATTATGAATTTTATCAAGAGGCAAATCATTTAAATGTAACTAAACTTGACATTTTTGAGTTTTCAATTTAACTGGTGCCTGCTAAATAGATAATAGACAAAAAACACATTTCAGAATGAACTGCCACATTGTAAAACTGTAGAAAAGATATGACTGTAACCAAAATTAAATAAAAAACTATACAATTATCCCGATAAAATAATTTTGTAAATATCTAAATAAGTATGTATATTTTGTGGGGGTTTTGTTTTTTTATTTTGTTTTTGTTGGGGGGGGGGAGTTGCCCTCCATATTCATTAAAGTAACAACAGAGTTTGAGATAAATCTTATTAATATAATATGCAAAATTCTGGGCAAATGAAATTTTAATTCATTTACATCAGATGTGCCCACAATCTGCATTTTTATTAAAAGGACAATAAGCATTCAGTTAAGAGGCTTGGAAATAGTATGTTATTTTGAATAGTATGTAGTATCTTTCTATCACTTAACACTGTTGAAACTTTTTTTGATTGTATAATTTCATTTATTTTATTTTTTATTGATGTATAATTGACATAAAATTATATTCATTCTAAAGGCATACAAAATAATAAATAAATAATAATAATGAAAAATTAAACCCAGAATCATTTGAACTTGAATTGACATTTTCAACAGCTGATGGGTTCCATACAACCAGAGTAAGCAAAACTTAATAGCTTTGGATTTATTATTTGCAGAGTTTAGCTCAGAAGCAGCTGTACTACTGTATGTATTAAATACTTCCTATTGAGTGAGCTTATCAAGATACTAACATGTCTAGGGAAATAAAAATTTGTTTTGGACTGAAGATGCACTTTCATGGCAGTGATTTACTGAATTGAACAAATGGTTCAAAACATATTTCTACCTTGGATGAGATTCCTAATCTTTCTATGAACTTGATCAACAAAATAACAGACATTTAACAGGGTTCTGGTGTCATAGAACCTAATTCTTCAACAATGAAATATATTTTTGCTTCTGCATAGAATAGTTTTAAAAATTAATTGGTCACCAGTTAAGTGCAATAGTTCACATAGCAAGAAATTGTTTTTGCAACATTGTTTGAGAAAAACACGGTGATTTTTCTTAGCCTTAGCTTATAATCTGGGATCCATTGAAAATATTCTTGATATCCATTAAAAAGTCCTTTGTGGAGATGAAAATGGTTCATGTTGAATCATGTTTAATTTGTTCTTCCCACACATGGCATTCTAAACCTATAGAATTCCTCTAATGCCCTCTAGCTAAGGTCATTTTCTCATTTCTGCAGCTCGTTTCTCCCCAAGCCTACTTGTTGCTCTCTGGTTCAAGTATATACTTCTGAACACGGCCATCAGATCCATTCACTGGCTGGCCCACAATAAAACAGGAAATAAAACAGGTGCATGTTCTTTTCTTGTCTCTGAATTGCAGATCAAAGGCCACACATTGCAACAGTGTTTTATTGATGAATTTTAGTTATTTGCAATCTACAAGTATAATCTGTGCTATTCCGTTTAACCTACTATCTGTATGTTTGCCACTTATATAGATGTTTCTTTTCTTCCTTGTTAATAAATTCCTTAAGAAATGATGTTAAGTATTCCTTAAGTATGTATTCCAAAATGTAGAACTCTTAAGTGAGCATTATCCAACTTGTTGGCTGAGGAAGAAACTTAAACAAAATGAAAACTTTCAAAACCTGGAAATTTACTAGAAAGCAAGACAAATGATTGAAATTAGTTTCTTAGAACAGCAGCAGTACTTGAGAGGAATGAAAAATGTGATCATATTTAATGGCCTGTGTTAATACATGCTAAAGTCCCTAAATTGTAATTTACAATCAAAACAGTTGGTGGCACCTTTGAAGCAATTTTTTGCTTTTGACAGCCTCTCTGTTGCCTGCAAATTCTAGACAATTACATTGATGTATAAAATATTCATAATTACATTGGTTTAGATATATTTTCTATAATCCCATTTTAATTTAACTTCCATTAACATATATACTGTAAAAGAAAACAATAATAGCAACTCTTATAATGGTACTTCTTACTCAGATATTTTTGCAAGGGTTTTAGCCTATAAAACTTTAATTTCTCCTTAAAAACAAATCAGGAATCCCTTGGAAACAGCATTTCTTATCCAGACACAAGATCAGACTCAATAAAGTAAATACGCAATGTGGGAAGGGTTGAGGAAACGTATTAACAGCTTATTAAATGTCCTCAACACTCTTAATGCTCTTTTCCATTAGGCTGTTACATGGCTTAAAACGTCCTACCAGAGAAAATTGTTCTGCCAGCTAAAATATTAAAAACTTGGTGTAATTCTTTTAAAAAGATCTCCTTCAGAGGTATAACGCATGGAGATTTATCCATTGTTAGCACCAAGAATTTTGGTAGAATATAATCAGTGATTACATAAATAAACACATCTGTAAGGTTTTTATAGTTTTTGTTGGAGCTGGTGAGGGATAGTTAATACCACTTCTTTCCTGAATTTGAAACCGAGTAAGATGTAAGTTCATACAGATGAAGAATATACTTTATAAAATTGGATCAAGAATGCAGCTTTGTCCAGCAGCCAAATGTACTTCTATGTACTTTACCCCAGGATTCTGCCTATTCACTCCCCAACTGCTCCAGATGTTAAAACAGGGAAGGGTGGAGGGTAATGGTCTGTTCTGTTGGGCAGTGCGGGAACCAAGATAAAGAAATCCAGACACCAAAATAGTAAGAAAAGATTTTTTTTTTAAGTTTATTTATTTGTGAGAGGGAAAGAGAGACAGCACACAAGTAGGAAGGGCAGAGTGAGAGAGAGAGAGAGAGAGAGAGAGAGAGAGAGGGAGAGAGAATTCCAAGCAGGCTCTCCTCTGTCAGTGTGAAGCCTGACACAGGGCTCAAACCCATGAGCCATGAGATCATTACCTGAGTCAAAATCAAGAGTTGGTCACTTAACCAACTGAGCCACCAGGGTACCCAGGTAAAAGAACATATTTTAATAAGCAATTGGAAGAGGATCCAGCTTGAACTGAGCTCAACTTCAATTTTGTTTAGAGGTTATTGGCATTTAATGTTTTTTAAAGGTTTATTTGTTGAAAGAGAGAGAGAGAGAGAGAGAGAGGAAGGTAGAGAGAGAGAATCTCAAGCAGGCTCCACATGGAGCCTGACCTGGGGCTCTAATTTACAAACCGTGAGATGGTGACCTGAGCTGAAACAAAGAGGGACGCTTAACTGACTGAGCCACATAGTCGCCCCTAGAAGTGATTGGCATTTAAAAGGAGAATGAGAGGGATGTGAAGGCCATCTGGCTTTGACATCTGTTACTCCATTGATGGCCAAGGTTTGATTTGGCTGATCTGGCTGGCTAGGTGGGTGTCCCCTTCCTCCCTCACCATGTGTGTTGCTCCTAAATCTGTGCTCTCTGTTGAAGAGGACAACCTTCCCAGATAGAGGAGGACTGTTCTTTGGTCAAGGGTATAGGGACAGCTGCACTCCCCTGTTAGAAATTCCAAACAAGCTCTTCAGGTCCATTTGTAGGAGAAGGTATGGTAATCAAGCTTCCAAGACTCCAGACACATCCAAATGAGGCACTTCGTTTTAAACAAACAAATAATACAATACAATACAATACAATACAATACAATACAATACAATACTAACTGAGAATGAGAATGAGGGAATAGGATGAGGAAATGGCACAAATGACATGTAGGCAGTCAGGGAAGTGGAAAATCCCTAAAGGTGGGTCAGTGTTCTTGCCAATTAGGCCAGAGGTGTCTTTTAGCTGACAATTATGTAAGTTAGGATTCTGTCCTTTCAAAAACACTGGGAGACAGAAGCTCTATCCTTTCCTTCTGGATGATTCCATTTCGAAATGGCTTCAGTCATTGAGAAAGACTCTCAAGTTGTAGAAGATACATATATATCTACAAAGGGCAGGAAAAGGATTCACTATTGTAAGCCCTTTTTAGTAAGCACCCTAAGAGTAGGAGATTAGAAAAGGAGATCAGGTGTTATCTAGAGCAAGCAGCAAGTTCTTTAGACAGACCTGAGTTTGTTCAGACAAAAATTCAAAAGGCAGCTGCCTGCGTTGTCCGAGGGTCTCAACTTTACGCTGTTAGAACCCACGTTCACGATTGGCCAACTCACTTACCGTAGGGGTTTGAATGGAGTGCTCCACTCTGTTTTTGCAGTTCTCCGTAACCCACAAAGAAAATACTAGAAGGGTTCAAGGTTTGAGCATGCTCAGTTCCCCTGTTTAATCTCTGAGGGGCTGGAAGAAGGTAAGGGTTACCTTGCCAATATAACCAGGAAAACAAATGTTTCTATACTTTGGAGCCAGGCAGAACTACTAGAAGTGGAGTTGGAATGGATCCCCTCAAGCAATGGTTCTCAACTGGGATGATTTTGCCCCAAGCAAACATTTGAAAATGTCTGGACACATTTTTGTTTGTACATCCAAAGAAAAGGGGGACTGCTAATGGCATCCAGTAGGCAGAGGCCAGGGATACTGCTGTAAGGGAGAAAAAAGTAATGTTTCCTATACCTTTCTGAGTTTGTGGATGGGATCCCCATCATAAAAGACAAATTAAGTGGAGAAAAACAAACAGAAGCTGAGTAACAAGTATAGCTCATGGATACACGGCAGATACCCAGGGAAAAGTGAGTAACTGAAAGAGGTAGTTTCAGAATTCAGGATTACATATCAGTTTAACAGGAAAGAGAAGGGGAGAGTAAACGATTTTTAGGAAATATAGATGAGTCTTTGAAGAATAGGTGGGAGACATGTTAATTTGTGACAAAGTCTGGGTGTGATGCCAATTTCTAATTTCCTGTCCTGTGATGAGTCAGTCTTCCTAGTTGATGAAACTTCCCACAAGATCTGTGACAATTGAGTTCCTTTTGGAGACTCTGTCTTTAGGCACATAAAGGGAGTTCAGAGAAAGCCTCTCTCTGCATTTGCTGTTTTGCAAGACCTGCAGCTCAAAATAAACAACATAACAAAGTGACGTATTTGGGGGTAGCATGTCCTGCACTCCTACAGCCATATTTTGAGGTGGCATATTCTGTTACCATTTACTGCTTAAAATCCTGCAAATGCATAAGACAGTCTTCCACAACAGAAGTTACCCAGCCCAAAATGCCCACAGTAACATGATTGAGAAAATTGCCCAAGTGTTTACAATGTATTTTAAGATTCATTACTGATATTATTCTCACAATTGCCACATGAGAGACAAGAGATACCCAAAAGTTTAAAACATTTTCCCAGCATTGCACACTCGAACCCAAACTTCCAGTTGTAAATAGCTTTATACTCCCTTTTGAAGAGGGGGGTGGATAAGCAAATGAAGCCCCACACTCCCTGGAATAATGGGTTTCAAACAGGGTCCACAGTGGAGAGGCTTAATAATCAAGGAGGGAAAAGAACAAGTCTCAGTAGAGTAGGGAGAGGGACAATGAAAGGAAAACTAGTAAGAATTCAGGAGACAAGCTTCATCAGCCTTTCAATTAACAAGAGTCTGCCCTGCCCGAAAAATGCAGTAGGAAACATACTTTCCTACACTAACCATATCTGAGACATGTTATTTGATGTAGAAAGTTGATATTAGTTATGAATTGCTACTATTTGTGGCATCTTCTCATTGTCCCATAAATTGCATGCAGTTTTTAATCTTAGGTGAGATCGTGCTACTTTTGAAAAACAATTTTCTCCAAACAAAGGTCAGATTCTCTCTGCTAGTTCAGGTGCTGCTGCCTACTATTAGGGATATCTCACAGTTGAGGTGTTTGTGACCATCCAAAATTTGTGAGGTATAGTTGAATGCAGGCTATGGAAAGCACTATTATGGAAGGGGATTTCTTAAACTGGTAAAAAGGTACCATTTTGTAAATATACAGTAGAAATTGAAAAGAGAACATGACCAACTTGTTGTTCAGTATGAATTATATCACATGCCATTATTATTACAAAAAGAGGCCTGAGCTGGAATTTAGACAACAAGCCAGTGATGAAATAAAAAAAGGCTCTTCCGTAGCGAGCCAGCCAGTCTTTCAGATGGTCGACACTATGGTGGTCCAGGTATTTTTGCTAAAATTAGCAAGATTAAGTCCTGAAGGACTCCACAGAGTAGAAGATCCTACGGGAAGAGAGACATATAATCAATTGACTATAATACAACATGATAAGAGCTATAATATTAATAGAGTAGGTAATATAAACATGGGGAAAAGAAAGGGAAAAAAAGTGGAATGTAAAGGTGTATTAGGATTTTCCAGAAAAACAGATAGATAAACAGATACATAGGTAGATAGATGCACAAACAGAAGTTGTTTACAGATATACACATACGTATACATAGAGAAAGAGAGATTTATTATAGGAATTGGCTCATGTACTTAAGGAGGCCAAGAAGTCCCATGATTCACTATCTGTAAGCTGGAGAATCAGGCAAGCTGGTGGTATGATTCAGTGAATGAGGGGGTTGATGGTAGACTAATGGTATAAGTCTGCTTTGAATCATAAAACCCAAGAAGCAGAAGTACCAATGTCTGAGACCAGAAGAAGATAAATGTCTCAGCTCAAGCAGAGAGAGAGAGAGAGAGAGAGAGACCTTCCTTTGCCTTTTTGTTCTATTTTGGGCGTTCGATGGATTGGATGCTGCCTATCCACATTGGTGGTGGCCATTTGCTTCACTCAGTTCACCAATTCAAATGCTACTATCTTCCAGAGTCACCCTTACAGAAACACCAGACATAATGTTTTATCAACTATCTGGGCATAATCAACTTGACACATAAAATTAACCATCATAACTCCACCCTTTCTCATTGAATACTTATACACATTTCCTTAAAACATCTTTAATCTTCCGATAAAGGCAATAATGAGGTCATAATTCCACCCAATTTGACACAACTAAGTTGTATACAACTGAAAATGCACTAATTCCTTCTGCAGAAGAGGACATTAAGTCCTTGAATAACATTTATTTTTCTTCTGAAGTGTCTGGATGGCTCAGGCAGTTAAGCATCTGACTCTTGCTTTTGGCTCAGGTCATGATCTCATGGTTTGTGAGATGGAGCCCTGCATCGGGCTCTGCACTGACATCACGGACCCTCCTTGGAATTCTCTCTCTCCCTCCCTCTCTGCCCCTTCCTGCACTTGCATGCTCACTCTCTCTCTCAAAATAAATAAATAAACATTTAAAAAATATATTTATTTTTCTCGTGATGTCCTAGCACTTTAGTACTATCATGCAAAGTTAATAATACTTAAATACTGATATAAAGTCAATACCTTTTATATTACATGATAAGAGACTAAGAGAGGAAAAGAAACAAAGACATTTGTTTAATATGTGTATATACACACAAATATATTCATAACAAAATAAAGAATACTCATGACAATTAAAGTCCTTGTTTCTGTAACTGATCATGTGGTTGTAGACAGCATTTATAACTAACTACCTTCTTCTACTACCCATTCTGTATAACCCTAACCTTCAGCAAGCACATTAGTTAGTCACAATTCTTTACCTAGTGGGGTGATTCAAACTTTTAATCCCGAAGGGTCTGGACAATTAATAATCTTTTTTTAAAATTATTTCTTTAATGTAAAATTAAAAAATATACAAAACACATAGAAAAGCATAACATTATTTCAGTCCCATTTCAGATTTTGTCTAAGGTGGTTTTTCTTCAATACTGAAATCCTTCATGAATTCCTGCAAGTAAGAAGGTCTCTTCTTTTAGCAAGCAATTTACCTTTTTGATTTTGGTTGTTTTTACTGAGTTGTGATTTGAAAAAAAAAAAGCTTTTCCCAAGATGGACACTAAAATATTGAGCAAGAAAACTTTAAGAACAGTGCAGTGCTATCTGGAAAATGACAATAACCCAATCCAGGCAAGATTAGTCTGTCCATATCAAGTTCCAGACTAATCTTGCTTGGATTGGGTTGTTGTCATTTTCCATTGACCTTAATCACAGGCATGGTAATACCAAGAAGCACCCTAAGGGGTCACCTGCGTTACAGACATACACTTCCTTACCTCCATTATAAAGTAGCAGTCCATTTCCCATTGGTGGTCAGGATCTATCCCCCCCCCCCCCCCAGCCAACACCATAAATCCCTTCCATGCCTATTGACTCAGAGGCATGAGGAGCCTCAAGTGGCCAGTGGGCAGTCTTAACTTTCAGTTCAAAGGCATTATTATGTCTTTTCTTCTTCTTTTTTTAATTTTAACTTGTTTTATTTTTTATTTTTTAAAATTTATACCCAAATTAGTTAGCATATGGGGCAACAATGATTTCAGGAGTAGATTCCTCACTGCCCTAACCCATTTAACCCATCCCCCCCTCCCACAACCCCTCCAGCAACCCTCAGTTTGTTCTCCATATTTATGTCTCTTCTGTTTTGTCCCCCTCCGTGTTTTTATAATATTTTTGTTTCTCTTCCTTTATGTTCATCTTTTTGTCTCTTAAAGTCCTCAGATGAGTGAAGTCATATGATTTTTGTCTTTCTCTGACTGACTAATTTCACTTAGCATAATACCCTCCAGTTCCATCCACGCAGTTGCAAATGGAAAGATTTCATTCTTTTTGATTGCCAAATAATACTCCATTGTATATGGAGTATATATATATATATATATATATATATATATACACACACCACATTTTCCTTATCCATTCATCCATCAATGGACATTTGGGCTCTTTCCATACTTTGGCTATTGTTGATAGTGCTGCTATAAACATGGGGGTGCCTGTGTCCCTTCAAAACAGCACACAGTATCCCTTGGATAAATGTCTAGTAGTGCAATTGCTGGGTCGTAGGGTAGTTCTATTTTTAGTTTTTTGAGAAACCTCCATACAGTTTTCCAGAGTGGCTGCACCAGCTTGCATTCCCACCAACAATGCAAAAGAGATCCTCTTTCTCTGCATCCTCACCAACATCTGTTGTTCCATACAAATTTTAGGAATATTTGTTCTAGCTCTGTGAAGAATGCTGGTGTTATTTTGACAGGGATTGCATTGAATATGTAGACTGGTTTGGGTAGTATTGACATTTTAACAATATTTGTTCTTCCTATCCAGGAGCATGGAATATTTTTCCATATTTTCGTGTTTTCTTCAATTTCTTTCATAAGCTTTCTATAGTTTTCAGTGTATAGATTTTTCACCTCTTTGGTTAGATTTATTCCTAGGTATTTTGTGGGTTTTGGTGCAACTGTGAATGGGATCGATTCCTTGATTTCTCTTTCTGTTGCTTCATTGTTGGTGTACAGGAATGCAACCGATTTCTGTGCATTGATTTTATATCCTGAAACTTTGCTGAATTCATGGATCTGTTCTAGAAGTTTTTTGGTGGAATCTTTTGGGTTTTCCTTATAGAGTATCATGTCATCTGCAGAGTGAAAGTTTGACCTCCTCCTGGACAATTTGGATGCCTTTTATTTCTTTGTGTTGTCTGATTGCTGAGGCTAATAAGACTTCCAATACTATGTTGAATAACAGAGGCGAGAGTGGACATCCCTGTCTTGTTCCTGACCTTAGAGGGGAAGTTCTCAGTTTTTCCCCATTGAGGATGATATTAGCGTTGGGTCTTTAATATATGGCTTCTATGATCTCAAGATATGATCCTTCTATCCCTACTTTCTTCAGGGTTTTTATCAAGAAAGGATGCTGTATTTTGTCAAATGCTTTCTCTGCATCTATTGAGAGGATCATATGGTTCTTGTGCTTTCTTTTACGATCTGATGAATCACACTGATTTTCTTGTGGATATTGTGCTTTCTTTTACGATCTGATGAATCACACTGATTTTCTTGTGGATATTGAACCAGTTCTGCATCCCAGGTGTAAATCCCACTTGGTCGTGGTGAATATATTTTTTTAATGTATTGTTGGATCCAGTTGGCTAATATCTTGTTGAGGATTCTCACATCCATGTTCATCAGGGAAATTGGTCTATAGTTCTCGTTTTTAGTGGGGTCTCTGTCTGGTTTTGGAATCAAGGTAATGCTGGATTCAGGGAAAGAATTTGGAGGTTTTCCTTCCATTTCTGTTTTTTGGAACAGCTTCAAGAGGATAGGTGTTAATTCTTCCTTAAATGTTTGGTAGAATTACCCTGGAAAGCCATCTGGCCCTGGACCCCTGTTTTTTGGGAGATTTTTGATTACTAATTCGATTTTCTTTCTGGTTATGGGTCTCTTCAAACTTTCCATTTCTTCCTGTTTCAGTTTTGGTAGTGTATATGTTTCTGGAATTTGTCCATTTCTTCCAGTTTACCCATTTTATTGGTATATAATTGCTCATAAAATTTTCTTATGTTTATTTCTGCTGTGTTGGTTGTGAACTCTCCTCTTTCATTTTTGATTTTATTTATTTGGGTCCTTTCCTTTTTCTTTTTGATCAAACTTGCTAGTGGTTTATCAATTTTGTTAATTCCTTCAAAGAACTGGCTTCTGCTTTCATTGATCTGTTCTACTGTTTTGTTGTTGTTGTTGTTGTTGTTGTTTTCGATAGCCTTAATTTCTGCTCTAATCTTTATTATTTCCTGTCTTCTTCTGGTTTTGGGTTTTATTTGCTGTTCTTTTTCCAGCTCCTTCAGGTGTAAGGTTAGGTTGTGTATCTGAGATCTTTCTTCCTTCTTAGGAAGGCCTGGATTGCGATATACTTTCCTCTTATGACCGCCTTTGCTGCTTCCCAGAGGTTTGGGGTTGTGGTGTTATCATTTTCATTGACTCCCATATACTTTTTAATTTCCTCTTTAACTGCTTGGTTAGCCCATTCATTCTTTAGTAGGATGTTCTTCAGTCTCCAAGTATTTGTTACCTTTCCAAATTTTTTCTTGTGGTTGATTTCGAGTTTCATAGCATTGTGGTCTGAATGTATGCACGGTATGATCTTGATCTTTGCATACTTGTTAAGGGCTGATTTGTGTCCCAGTATATAGTCTATTCTGGAGAACGTTCCATGTGCACTGGAGAAGAATGTATATTCTGCTGCTTTAGGATGAAATGTTCTGAATATATCTGTTGTTAAGTCCATCTGGTCCAGTGTGTCATTCAAAGCCATTGTTTCCTTGTTGATTTTCTGATTAGATGATTTTTCCATTGCTGTGAGTGGGCTATTGAAGTTTCCTACTATTATAGTATTACTATCGATGAGTTTCTTTATGTTTGTGATTAATTGACTTATATATTTGGGTTCTCCCATATTTGGTACATAAATGTTTACAATTGTTAGGTCTTCTTTGGGGATAGACACTTTGATTTTGATATAATGCTGTTCTGCATCTCTCGATACAGTCTTTATTTTAAAGTCTAGATTGTCTGATATAAGTATGGCTATTGCCTTCATCTCCCTCTTTTTTTCTGCTTCATTAGTCTCTATAAGTTTGTCCTCTATATCACTGATTCTCTGTTCTGCCTCATCCATCCTTGCTAATGCTGCATCCATCCGTGATTGCAGCTCAGTTATAGCATTTTTAATTTCATTCTATCTTTTACTTCTTTTATCTCTGCAGAAAGGGATTCTAATCTATTTTCAACTCCAGCTAGTATTCTTATTATGGTGATTCTAAATTCTGGTTCAGACATCTTGCTTGTATCTGTGTTGGTTAAATCCCTGGCTGTTGTTTCTTTGTGTTCTTTCTTTTGGGGTGAATTCCTTCGATTTGTTATTTTGAAGGGATAAAAGGAATTAATGAGCTACAAAAATTAAAATTAAAAGAATTAAAATTAAAAAATATTAAAATTAAAAAATTAAACACACACACACACACACAAATCTAATAAATGATGCTAGATCCTAGGTGTGTTTTGGTCAGGGTGATGAAAGTGGTTTGACAGATTAGAGGAAAAAAAGAGGGGGGAAAAAAGGAAATCATTTGAGAATTTGAAAAAATGAATACACTGAAGTAGACTAAAGTGATAGGATGGGAGTAAAATAGAATTTGAAAAAATTTACAGAAAAGTAAAGAATATAGTAGAAAAAAAATAAAGAAAAATATTTTTAATAAATATTAAAAATAAAAATGAATTTTTCTCTTTCTCTTTCAAGAAAAAGGAAAGAAACGAAAAAGAGAAAAAGAAAAAGAAAAAAAGGAAATTATTTGAAAATTTGAAAAGGTGAATACACTGAAGTAGACTAAAATAAAGTGATGGAAGTAAGATAGAATTTGAAAAAAAATTGCGTGAAAGTAAAAAATATAGTTAAAAAAATTAAAGAAAAATATTTTTAATAAAAATTAAAAATAAAAATGAATTTTTCTCTTTCTATATTCAAGAAAAATAAAAGTGTAAAAGAGAAAAGAAAAAAAAAAGAAAATTGAATAGATGGACCTGCTAACAGATTGAAATAGGACTGAAATTACTTTATTTTCCCCTAGAAGTCAGACTATGTAGTGCTTGATAGTCCATAAACTAAGCAGGTGGTGAGACTTGTGTTCTTGAAGAGTGAGGTTGGTCCAGTTGGGCGGGGCTCATTGTAACGGCTCCATTCTCCATTAGATGGCGCTGCTAGCCTATGGGGTGGATTGTTGCAGATCGTCTAGGTGTGTATGCGCATGCGCGGAAGTGGTGAAGTGGCATCACCCTCGTTCCCAGTCTCTAATATGGGTATTCTGTTCTCCCAGATCAGCAATAGCGCACCCATCCTCTGTCTTCAGCTTTTGTCCACTCCCAGCTTTTTCACTCTCCGTGACCAGGCCCCAGGCAGTACCTCTCTCCTGAGTTTTGTCTCAGATGTGGCTGTTTTCCCCGGCCCCTTACTTCTGAAGGACTGCAGCTTTGACCAGTTCCGCCCCTCTGTGGGAGGGTCTCACCAAGCAATGGCCGAATATCGGCTGCACCCAGGAATTCTTGCTGGACCCTTCTGCTGCCGGAGCCCCAAGACTGCGGCCAGGTGCCAGCACGCCCCAGAAAAAGTTCGGGAGATAGTATAGCAGCTTTTCAGGGATTATGAAAAATCACAACACACATCTGGCACCAGGCTTCACCCTTAACGACCTTATTCCAGCACCAGCGAATGTGGCCGTTTTCTGGGGTCTGCTGGGACCAGGTGGCTTCAACGTTCTCTACCAAATGTCCTTCCAGCAGTGGAACCTCTTTTCCCCATGTGGCCTGAGAACCTCCTGGTCCCCACTCTGTTCCTGGGGATTCGCCCTTCCCACCAGAGCACCGCCAGGTATGGAGCTGTGGAGTTGCAGACTTTGCGCTCCCCTTGTTTACAGTCTTAATGGAATTTAAACCCGCTCCTTTCTCCCTTTTTAGTTTAATCCTTATAGCTGGTTCCAATTTTCCACTTTCTCTCCAGCTGCTTTTGGGGAAGGGTGCTTTTCCCGTATTCCGCCCCCCTCCCCAGTCTCTGCCCTCTCTCTGCCTGAAAAAGTGGCTCCCTGTCCACCGCCGGCTTCTCTCTCCCCAAGTTCACATCTCCATGCCATATACCTGCTGAAGTCTGTGGTTCAGGCTGTGCAGATTGTTGTGTTAATCCTCCAATCAGTTTTCTAGGTGTGTAGGATGGTTTAGTGTTGGTCTGGCTGTATTTCATGGACACGAGATACACAAAAAATTTCCATGCTGTTCCGCCATCTTGGCTCCCCTCTTTATTGTGTCTCTTAATGGAAGCATTCCTCTCTCTGGAACTAAGACCTCTAGCCCAGAAGAACATAACGCCACAGGAACAGGAAGCAAAAGTTTTGCTACTGTGTCACTAAAGGTAACAGTGAGTGGTGTCCCTCCCATTTCCATCCCTTGATGCCTGGACCCGTGAATCTTGGTTGTGGGAGAAACAGCACTCTATATTGGGTGGTTCAAAGGGAAACTGGGAAAACTTCTCAGAGGAGAATATGTTTTAGACAGATCTGAGTCATATATTTTCAATTTAAAAGAGTGGAGAAGATGATTGGAGGATGAAAAGCATAAACAAAGGCATAGTTTAACAAATGATTATGGGGTGCTTGGGAATGGAATATGTTCCTAAGAGAGTAGCATAAAGTGAACGGATGATGAGAGACGAGACATGAGGGTGTGATGGGCCCTTCACAACCTAAGTGAGGAAAAGCTTAACATAGGTGAGAGAGAAATGATAAAGCCTGACTGAGCGCTGAGAAAGGAAAACAAGAGGAAGGCAATCAAGTGTGATTCTAAAAGAAAACTCTTTCTGTACTCACAACAGTTCTGACACCAAATGTGGCTCTTCCCCTCACATTAAATAATTCTGACTCAGTCCAGATCCCACAGGTGAAGAACTCAGTCCCACAAGTCTTCTCCCACTTCAGATCCCAACTGCAGGTAGTAGGTTCCCAGGTTACCCACACTTCTGCCTAAGTGGCTATAAATCAGGAGTTCCCACAGCTCCATTCCTCCATTTGACAATTTGCTGTCATGGCTCAAGGAAACACTTTATTCAATACTTCCAGTTTATTATAAAGGATATTCCAAAGGATAAAAATGAACTGCCAGATGAAGAGGTACATAGGTGAGGTCTAGAAGGGCCCTGAGCACACGAGTTTCTGTCCTTGCAGATTTTGGGATACACTACTCTTCAGACACCATGCATGCAACATGCACCAACCCAGAAGTTCTCCAAACCTCTCCATTTAGAGTTTTAATAGGGTTTCCATTACTTGAGCATGACTGATTAAATCATTGACTGTTGGTATTAACTCAATCCACAGTCCAGTCCCCTACCCAGAGTGGAAGGGTAAGGCTGAAAGTTCTTATCTTCCAGTCACATGGTAGGTTCTAACAACTAGCCTCCAACCTCTAAGTGTCACTTCCATTAGCATAACTCCTGTATGACTGAAAAGCTTACTATGAATAAAAAAAAAAAATGCTCCTCTTGACCCATCACTCAGGAAATTCAACGGATACACATACATATTTATATTTAATGTAACACAAGATTAAAATCATAGAGTTTAAATTTCTAAAATGAGTGGCAAAATTAAATAAGTTTTTAAGTAATATTTTGGGGGCAGTTGAATGTAGGAGAAGAGAATTCAGATTTGGGTCTAATCACCATCTCATGGTGACCTATTTTCAATTTATTTCTTCACTACATTTTTACTGAATGATAAATATTTGTGTTCCAGGCACTGTTTCTCCTTGAGATAGCAGGGTATGCAACACAGTCAAGGTCCTGGCACCCAAAAAGTCATCCAGTTGAAAGACAGGCCATATGCCAGATAGTTACAAACGCATGAGAGGAGGAGGCTACTTCAAATCTAGAGCAGGAGAGAGGACTAGGATGAGATACAATAGATCATCACCAGGGAAAGACCAAAATCTCAAACCTGGATAAATGGAGAAATGTTTGTACCATTGGCACAGGCTAGGCAGTGAGCAATGATCGTGGCTCAAAATGGAAAATAGGCTCACTTCAGGATATGTTGAATATGATGTCATAGCAGCATATTAATTCAGGAAATGAGGTAAATACAAAAATAAGAAAATAAAACATTTGCCAGGACCTATGCATGAGCTGTTGTAAGGAAAAAAATTGTACAAATTTTACCTATAGTGAGTAAATTCTCTACTATGAAATAGGCAAGTTGTGATGTTAAATCTATTCTAATTTGCATTATATCACAGCCATAAGAAATTATTAAAACCTCCAAATCAAACTTTAGAATGAGCACATTTTATCCATCCTTTATGTCTTGATTTTCAATCAACTGAGTGATCACCCACAATGAAGACAGAAAAAGCCTGAATCAAATACCTGCAACAACATATAGGAAACCATTTCAATAGTAAGTGGGTTTACCAGGTAGGTTTTGTGATTCAACCAAAGCCCTCAGAGTTGTCAAGGCTACTTCTTTCTATATATTAAAATTAATTTTTTCCCGGTAGCTGACTGTTGTAGACAAGCGGAACCTGACAGCCAAGGAGAGTATTTGCTCCTAAACCATGTAAGATGTTCCTGCCCTCTACTTATGGCTGGCTCTTTTACTTTCAGTGCATTTTTCTCATATCCAAAATAAAGAAATTTTGGATTCCATTTGGAATCTAGCAAATATCACCCAATTCTCATGCCGAGGTTTGGCTGCTAAAACCTCCATTGTACTGTTCTGGGAGATGGACACAATGGGCCACATGTTAGAGTTGTCTTTTATATGCAACTGAATAAACTAATGGTGAAGCCACCTCCAAATAGGGTACATGATTGTATGTTTCATTTAGTTTGCCCTATTGCTACATTCATAATATGTTTCTTGCATGATGAGCATCTTGCTGATAACTACATGTCTGGTGAATTAATCTTTACAATTATTTTTCAGGTAGGATTGGTTTAACATGTAAGGTGACCAGCCATCTATCTATAGAATTTGAAAAATAATATTCTGTTTTTTAAATTGGGAGAGATAGACAGGTAGCACTATGGAAACATAATGATCTGCCTCTTGTATCCACACTAACTGCCATCCAGGGCACTTACCTGACCTGTTTTTAGGAGAAAGCACAATAGCATAGCCACTTAGTTCTGCTTGAAGTCAATGTCACTTTAAAACCTAGATGCTGCTTGTGGAGAAACTTTAGAGTAATGAATTCAAATATTTCTCACAATTGGTAAACAGAACCAGAAAAACAAGTCAGCTATTAACCCTGCTAACATCTGCCAGAATTTTAGCCTGAAAGGTTGCCTCACTGGAGGCAAGGCAACTACTGTCATCAGCTTCCAGCTAATTAATTTAAGGAGGCAACTTGCAGTTAGTCACACAATTTGCAACAGTGTCGGTATTTGGATACATCTGCTAGATACAACCAGGACAGCCTCATATTCTTTATAAACCAAACTATGAGAAAGATAAAACATACTTTTTAAATTATCAAGGTATGTTACATGGCTTAAAAACAAAGTGGTGCAAATATATAGCTAAAAATAACAATCTTCTATCGCTTACGAATATCGTTAACTAGGCAAAAACTACTCTCTTTCCTAAGGACTCATCTTTAACATTATCAGAAAAATACAACAATATTCACAGTCAATATTTGTAAGATTTTCAAAAACATTAATAAACAAGTAGTTATGTCATTAGGCACAAAGTTGATGTTACAAAGACATTTAATCTTCTAAATTAAGAATGACAAATAGGTTTCAAAACTCATGCCAACTCAAATCCATTGGTAGTAGCTTCTGTAACAGAAGAGAATTCCATGGAACCAGTCAGAAATAGTGTCATGATTGATTAGTAATGACTACTGTGAGGTTGGGAGGGCCAAAGACTGCTCCCTTACCATGAATTTGCCACCCAAACTTAAAGCAATGACAGACAAGCTTAGCAGTTAGAACAGTGTCATGATAACATGAGTGAGCAATGATTACCAAAGAACCAGAAAAGTTCTAGAATATTCCTAGGTGTCATAAAACCACCTCTGTACTTCTGACAAAACATATATGTCATGTGAGGTTTCTCAGTAATAACTTAATATGGCAGCAATATATTGATGAAAAGTTTATGAGTTTTATTGAGTATCTATTATGAGTCAAGTATTCAGCTAGCTTCTGGAAATGCAAACACACACACACACACACACACACACACACACATATATTATATACTATATATACCATGTTTCATAGTCAGTAGCTTGCATTCTGCTCCTTTCTGTGGGTTGGGAATATTCCCGTGATTTTGAAGTAAATGAGATTACATCATGTGAGGTGAAAACTAGTATATATAGCTTGATAAGCAACTTCTACTAATTTCCTTAAACCTTCGAAAAACATGAATTTAACCATCCCGGGACATTAAAAATGTGTCTAAGTTGCTTTGGCTACAGATACAAATCAATGAGTGCGTGAACAAGAACATTAGAAACAATTAAGGTAGTGAAGCTCAAATGGTACAATTGTGTGCTGAATTTGAAAGGTTAAATAGAAGTTCTGATCATTCATTTTGGTCCAAATTAATTTAAAATACTTTCCTTATCTTTCTCACATAATCGTGCAAGTTACATCACTTCAAAGAACCAACTTGGCTATAATATTTCATGAACTGAATTTTTCCATACTAGACTTTAAGTATCTATCACTGAAATCATATTTTAGAATATTTTCAAGGAGTTTTATAATATATGGCACCTATTATTATGACATTGGCTTATAATAGTTACTTGTCAGTACTATAGAAATCAATGCTTAAAGTTGATGAAGTGAAATCTGTAACTCAAAAATTGGGCCAACTAGACAGGAAATGTTCCATTGACTGTTTCAGAATTATAAAAATTACTTTTTGTATGTGTTCTTATTAATCAGAGAATTTTTGGAACTTAGATAATTTTGCACATTCAAAGGATTAAAAAAATAGGAAATAATTAAGACAAAATAGCTTATGATTGGGTTGTAGATACGCTCATGAAAAGATATAAACCACAGATAGCTGACCACTTTAAAAGTTGATAGCAGAATTAAGTTTTTCAAAAATAGAATTTTTATAAGCATTAAAAATGCAAAAACCAAATGAAACTGATATAAACTTGATTACTAATGTATAAAGAATGTTGACATTATTTTACCAAAACTGTAAATTATTTGAAGATAACAATTTTCTTACTGCCACCTACGCAACTTCCACTGAGCCTAACATAGTCTCTCAAAAACTTAAATTAAGGAACCAACACTAAAGAGTCAAAAAAATTCAGGTTACAGGTAGTATAAAAAGTTAAGTTAAAAAAAATGCTATCTTTTCTTTCTTGAATCAGTTGAGATATGCAACAAAAGATGAAAAAGAATGACAGGAAAAATTAGCAATGTTTGTTATACAATACAAAGTATATTTCCCATTGAGTAATATTCATAATAATAATGATGAATTACATAATCTTCAGGGTCCCTGTTCTGATTTTAAACTCTTATTAAAAACATTTATTTAGGTATTGAACATTCAATCTACTTTGTCTTATAGACCTTACATTTTCCTAAATAATAAAAGTCAATACATATATAACCACTTTAACAGAAACATTCAAACTCTGTTTGGAATAGTTTTTATTTTTAAATAAAGTACACACAAATATTTTTTCACTAAAGACTTTTTGTTATTTTAAGTCCTGTTTATCACATTGTGCACCAATAATGTTATTTGAAAATGTGTCTAATGGAATTTAAGGTAACATTCCATTCTAGAAAATGAGAAAATGTTCTGCTACAGAAATAATTGTGGGTTTTTTTGTTATGTATCTATGTGTGTATGCATTTATTTTTGAGAGAGGGTGAGAGAGAGAGCGTGGGTACTTGCCTGTGCATAAGCAGGAGAGGAGCAGAGGGAGAGAGAGAATCATAAGCAGGCTCCACCTTTATGTAAATATTTATAAGGGCTTTGTTTAAAATAACCAAAACTTAAAATAACCAAAAGTATATCAAATAGGGAATAGATAAACAAATTGTGGTACATCTATACTATGAAAACTTAGCACTAGAAAGGAATACACTATTGATATGTGCAACAAAGTAGACCAATACTTAAAGTATTATGTCAAGTATAAGTATTATGATAAGTCAGAAACAAAAGTCTATAATGTATGATAACATGTAGATGAAATCTGTAAAAGACAAAATTATAGTAATAGAAAGCAGATCAGTGGCTGCTTAGGCCCCAGGGTTGGGAAAGGGGACTGTATGCAAAGAAAGGAATACTTTTTTGTGGTAATAAAAATGTTCTGTATGTTGATTGTAGTGGTAGCCACATGACTGTTTACAGTTTACAGTTGCAACTATGTGACTGTTACAGCAATTGTAAACACTGTTTACTGTTCACAGTTGCCAAAACTCGACAATGTGTGCCTTGAAGTGAGTGAATTTTATTGTATTTAAATTATACTTGAATAAAGTTGGGTGAAAAAGAGAGAAGGGAGAAAGAGAAAAGGAAGGAGGGGAGGGAGGAAGGAAGGAAGACAAAGAAAAGAAATGAGTCATGGTGGACAAAGTCATTAGTTTGGATAATAAGAGGAAGATGAAAAAATTTTTTTAAGTTTAGTTATTTTGAGGGAGAGTGAGCTCATGCAGGGGAGGAGCTGAGAGAGAGAGGAGAGAGAGAATCCCAAGCAGGCTGCATGCTCTCAGACAGACACGGGCTAAATCTCATGATCTAGATCTCACGATCGAGATCACGGGCTAGATCATGAGATCATGACCTGAGCCAAAATCAAGAGTTGGATGCTTAACTGAGTAAGCCACCCAGGCACCGCAAGGAAGATCAAATTTAAAAAGAAATAAAAGTATTGCTTTTCATGATTTAGCCCCAAAAAAGTCACATTATATGGACAAAAGGAAAAAAAAAGTGCATTTTGATCAGGCTTAGAAGATGTATTTTATCTGAATATTAGTAATAGGTCTTGCTTTTTCAATTAACTCCATTCTATTTCACTTTTCCCAACTTTTACCTCTGACCCATATTTACCTAATTGCTGTTGTATGAACTCCAATGCCCTGTGAAACCAAAAAGGAAATCAACACCAGAATGAGAATCCAATGGACATACAGCTAATATGCAGACTGGAAGTACCACCCCAACCTAGAAGCTATCCCCACTCTAGAACTTTCAGATAAGTCCAAAATACAAATATAGCCTAAATGAAATATAGTAGCTAAAATGGTACTTCATTTGTTTTAAAAGATGTTTCCTAGAGACTTTCCTGTCAGAATGATCACAGTACATAACTTCTGCTGTGAAGGCAATGAAAGTTCTGTCAGACTAAGAAATAATCTTCAGAATAATAATTTTTAAAAAATCAGCTCTTCAACACTGGTCTGAGGCTCAACTCTAACAAGGGAAGTGGCCTGGGCTTTGCCAGTAGAGGCTGCACATGGAGAAGTAGGAGAAGAGGAAGTAACAGGGGAAGGGAGAAGCTGGGTCTGCAGATAATCACAATGACTTTGAAGATGTTTTAGCAAATGTGGACGCAGAGGATGCTGGGCTGAGGATGACCAGTCGGAGCTCGGGCTTGCAGACACAGAGTAATACTGGCCAAAATTCATGGCCTAGAAATTCAAGGCGGATTAATGGAAGGAGCCAGATGGAGGGGCAAGGACCAAAGCAGGAACCTGTAAAATAATCAGACTCAAGCTTTGTTACCAGGGCCAGTAGTAAAAAGCATTTGTGGTCATGGCCTTTGCAAGTGATGGATGTGGGCTGGGCAGTCTGTAAACTGAGGCTAATGACCTAGAAAGCAAAGAAGCATTGCAGCTGAAGAGGCACAATTCAGCTGAGCAGGAGCAACACTGCTTTCCTGTGAGACATGTTGTATTGACAACACTTGTGAGCGACTTCATTTTTTTAATCAGGCTAGTCAGGACTTGAGTCAGTCTTGCGATGTCAAAGAGAACAAATGGACTAATAGTCTGTACTACAGAATGCCTGGGAACCAGACCTTAAATCACATAGGGATATAATGAACTCAGAAAGAAGTTGGAAATGTGAAAATTAAATATCCTGTCTAATAAATATGGTGTCCTAATGTTTATATTACAATAATTCCTAACTACATGGTTCTGTAATGTTTATTTATTTTGAGAGAGAGAGAGAGAGCATGAATGAGCAAGGGAGGGGCAGAGTGAAAAGGAGAGAGAGAATCCCAAGCAGGTTCCTCACTGCCAGCACGGAGTCCAACAAATAGCTTGAACTCACGAACCGCAAGATCATGACCTGAGCCAAAATCAAGAGTCAGATGCTTAACGAACTGAGCCACACAGCCACATCATGACTACATGTTTTTTATGTGTTTTTTTTTCTTTTTACTTTTTATTTTATTGTGGTAAGAGCACTTCACATGAGATCCATCCTGTTAACAGATTTTTAAGTGTACAATACAATATTGTTAACTATAGGCACAATGCTGTACAGCAGGTCTCTAGATTAAAACCAAAACCTATTGAATTGTTATACATACATATTAGAGAAATACATTCAGTTTTTAGAGATCGTTATTCTATATAATATTTATATTATAATAATCTCTGATTAAGTCAAAGTACTGAAAACATATTTGAAAGAAAGATAGATACATAAATACATACATCAACGTATGGAGAGATACACAGAATAATAGATATTAATGAATAAGCACACATAGGAGCTCTTGTTGTTCCTTAGGGATTGCTAGTGATTGTGCTTTTTAAGAATTTTATATATATATATATATATATATATATATATATATATATATATGTATATTACATATTAAACTATATATGTTAAGTTATATGTGTTATGTTATATAATTTAAGATATAAGCATTTTTTTTTTATAGCAATGGAGAAAAAGAGTGGGAGTGATGCGTGAGATGAACTTGAATTTCATCAAAGGGGGACTTGGCATCACTAGCAATCCAGCTGCTCCAGACAGTAAGGAGCAGGGAACTGTCACGTTGCATTTCGAGTCATTCAAAGAACCTGTCAGTGGCAGGACTGCCCAGCATCTTTCCTTCACCATATTCTTGGTGACTGCCAAAAGGAGCACCATTCTGAAAGGAGAGAGAACACATTTTAACTCAAACCCATGCCATCGAGTTAAGTTACTATGTGCCTAAAACATCAAATTGCTTCTTGTGTTGTTTGCAACACCTAATCAAAGATGACAAAGGCAAAATGTGTATTGTTAGAATCATATGAATTTGAAAGACACAAAGAATCTAGTTGTCCTTACTCAAGAGAAACAAGACACTGAAGAATGAGAAATGGCATCTCTTGACATACAGGAAGGAACAATAATGTGGCACGTCAAGGGTGTTCTAAAAGAAAACAAGCTGAATATTACTGTACACCAGGGAATAGCAGAAGTAACCTGTACAGCAGACTTGTAATGAAACAGTACTGCATTTTTTAAAATTTCAGTAGCTTCAGAGACATGTACATTTTTGTCTATTACAAACCAGGGCCATTTCTAACAGAAAATTCACTATGTTGAAAATCTGCATAAACAGGTAGAAAGGTCTCTATTTTGCAGCTACCGGGGGGAAATGGCTTAAATGGTAAGAACTTTTCTCGATATGGGAATGTTGGACTGATACTACCACCAACACAACTAGTGGGTAAATCTGAGTTATAAATAGCATGATTATGACAACTTCCAAAGAAATGCTTCTATTTTTCACAAGAACTCATTATCCAGGCACTTCATTTACTTTTCCATCTCTCCTAATAGACTCCTTGATACCAGGGAGTGCAAATTAGGTATCTTCATATTCTGAGTGCCTAGCACAGTGTTTGGCCACAAACAGCAAATGTACAGCAAAATTGCAATAGCATAATATGTGAATTATCTGTTATTCCAGTGCACACTGATCCACAGTTATTGGAAAGAAGGTGTAACTCAGCAACATATTTTGTTACTTTTAGTGAGGTTTAAAAACTTTTGCAAGAATGGAGATTGAAACTATTGGGCCTGTGATTACACATTACCCTTTAATCAGGGACACTTTCTCCTTCATAAGCAGGTATAACAGTATATTTTACGTCAACTGATCCAGGCATAACATTGTTCTTGAGACCCCAGTAATGGCCAAAGTAGTCTTGAATAAGGATATGGCTCCTCACAGAAGAGCAGGTTCAAAAATCTCAATAGGCAGACTCGGTAATTCATATGAAGGGAAGGGTCCTGTTAATGCATCAGTGTTTCCTTAATCCCTGGCTTAGTGCTTGGCAAATAGTGGGAGATCAATATGTGTGTGGAGAATACCACATGGTATGCTTTATTTGCCAGGGTAACAAAAATAGACTGAAAAGTTTTCCACGTAGGACACTGGTTTAAACTCCCTGTAGAAATGATGACTTACTGGGTATAAGTTGTTAGGTCTTAGAGAGCAAGGCACATGTCTCACACATTTTTGAATCTCTAGCACACAGCACAGCGCTTGGCACATGAAGCTACTAAAATACTTAGAGACTTAGTATGTGAATAACTGTTCCAGATAAGATGAAAGTATGGTGTGGTATTCTTTTCTGTCTCAAATGTCCAGGATATTTTTGTTTACTATTGAAGTCTGTGAAAAAGGAAGACAATGTGCATTTTCTAACTCACTCTCTTAATGCTCCTTTTTATTTTTCTGTTCTCTACTATTCTTTGCTAATACCACTCTGCACGATTTATTTATTTATTTATTTATTTATTTATTTATTAAAACATTCAACAAAAAAATCCAATTTGGGAGGTGTTTTGACTTTACAATTGTGTTATCTGGCATTTCTTCCAAGGATATGTGTTGTGATGGTTCTAAGATGCCACAAACCTTGAAAGTCAAGAGGGCCAATTAAAGTAGAATAAACTGGCTCTCTCCCCGGTATCTCACCTCTGCATCAGTGCAGTTAGGCATCAGCAAATTAATGAGAGGAGAGAGGAGGCCCCTGCTCTTGGGCACGGCAGGAACTTACTCCAGCTCCGGACACACCGTAAACACTTTCATCTAATGGAAGATAAGTTGTGAAATCGGATTTCTGAACCACAAGACACTTGTGTAAAAACGGCATTCCATGCCAGGCCTGAAATGTTCCAAAGCTCAGTTCGTTTTAGGAGGTTCCGGAAGATGGCGGCGTAGGAGGACGCGGGACTCACAGCGCGTCCTGCCGATCACTTAGATTCCACCTACACCTGCCTAAAGAACCCAGAAAACCGCCAGAGGATTAGCAGAAGGGAGTCTCCGGAGTCAAGCGCAGACTAGAGGCCCACGGAAGAGGGTAGGAAGGGCGGCGAGGCGGTGCGCGCTCCACGGACTGGCGGGAGGGAGCCGGGGCGGAGGGGCAGCTCGCCGGCCAAGCAGAGCCCCCGAGTCTGGCTGGCAAAAGCCGAGGGGCCGGACGGACTGTGTTCCGAAAGCAAGCGCGACTTAGCGTCTGGGAGGTCATAAGTTAACAGCTCTGCTCGGAAAGCGGGAAGGCTGGAGGACAAAGGGAGGGAGAGCTGCTGAGCCCCCGGATGGCAGAGCTCAGCTTGGCGGGGAACAAAGGCGCCAGCGCCATCTCCCCCGCCCATCCCCCAGCCAAAATCCCAAAGGGAACCAGTTCCTGCCAGGGAACTTGCTCGCTCCGCACAAACACCCAACTCTGTGCTTCTGCGGAGCCAAACCTCCGGCAGCGGATCTGACTCCCTCCCGCTGCCACAGGGCTCCTCCTGAAGTGGATCACCTAAGGAGAAGCGAGCTAAGCCTGCCCCTCCAGCCCCTGTGCACCTTGCCTACCCACCCCAGCTAATATGCCAGATCCCCAGCAACACAAGCCTGGCAGTGTGCAAGTAGCCCAGACGGGACACGCCACCCCACAGTGAATCCCGCCCCTAAGAGAGGGGAAGAGAAGGCACACACCAGTCTGACTGTGACCCCAGCGGTGGGCTGGGGGCAGACATCGGGTCGGACTGCGGCCCCGCCCACTAACTCCAGTTATACACCACAGCACAGGGGAAGTGCCCTGCAGGTCCTCACCACACCAGGGACTCTCCAAAATGACCAAACGGAAGAATTCCCCTCAGAAGAATCTCCAGGAAATAACAACAGCTAATGAACTGATCAAAAAGGATTTAAATAATATAACAGAAAGTGAATTTAGAATAATAGTCATAAAATTAATCGCTGGGCTTGAAAACAGTATACAGGACAGCAGAGAATCTCTTGCCACAAAGATCGAGGGACTAAGGAACAGTCACGAGGAGCTGAAAAACGCTTTAAACGAAATGCAAAACAAAATGGAAACCACGATGGCTCGGCTTGAAGAGGCAGAGGAGAGAATAGGTGAACTAGAAGATAAAGTTATGGAGAAAGAGGAAGCTGAAAGAAAGAGAGATAAAAAAATCCAGGAGTATGAGGGGAAAATTAGAGAACTAAGTGATACACTAAAAAAAAATAATATACGCATAATTGGTATCCCAGAGGAGGAAGAGAGAGGGAAAGGTGCTGAAGGGGTACTTGAAGAAATTATAGCTGAGAACTTCCCTGAACTGGGGAAGGAAAAAGGCATTGAAATCCAAGAGGCACAGAGAACTCCCTTCAGACGTAACTTGAATCGATCTTCTGCACGACATATCATAGTGAAACTGGCAAAATACAAGGATAAAGAGAAAATTCTGAAAGCAGCAAGGGATAAACGTGCCCTCACATATAAAGGGAGACCTATAAGACTCGTGACTGATCTCTCCTTTGAAACTTGGCAGGCCAGAAAGGCTTGGCACGATATCTACAGTGTGCTAAACAGAAAAAATATGCAGCCGAGAATCCTTTATCCAGCAAGTCTGTCATTTAGAATAGAAGGAGAGATAAAGGTCTTCCCAAACAAACAAAAACTGAAGGAATTTGTCACCACAAAACCAGCCCTACAAGAGATCCTAAGGGGGATCCTGTGAGACAAAGTACCAGAGACATCACTACAAGCATAAAACATACAGACATCACAATGACTCTAAACCCATATCTTTCTATAATAACACTGAATGTAAATGGATTAAATGCACCAACTAAAAGACATAGGGTATCAGAATGGATAAAAAAACAAGACCCATCTATTTGCTGTCTACAAGAGACTCATTTTAGATCTGAGGACACCTTTAGATTGAGAGTGAGGGGATGGAGAACTATCTATCATGCTCCTGGAAGCCAAAAGAAAGCTGGAGTAGCCATACTTATATCAGACAAACTAGACTTTAAATTAAAGGCTGTAACAAGAGATGAAGAAGGGCATTATATAATAATCACAGGGTCTATCCACCAGGAAGAGCTAACTATTATAAATGTCTATGTGCCAAATACCCGAGCCCCCAGATATATAAAACAATTACTCATAAACATAAGCAACCTTATTGATAAGAATGTGGTCATTGCAGGGGACTTTAACACCCCACTTACAGAAATGGATAGATCATCTAGACACACAGTCAATAAAGAAACAAGGGCCCTGAATGATACATTGGATCAGATGGACTTGACAGATATATTTAGAACTCTGCATCCCAAAGCAACAGAATATACTTTCTTCTCGAGTGCACATGGAACATTCTCCAAGATAGATCATATACTGGGTCACAAAACAGCCCTTCATAAGTTTACAAGAATTGAAATTATACCATGCATACTTTCAGACCACAATGCTATGAAGCTTGAAATCAACCACAGGAAAAAGTCTGGAAAACCTCCAAAAGCATGGAGGTTAAAGAACACCCTACTAACGAATGAGTGGGTCAACCAGGCAATTAGAGAAGAAATTAAAATATATATGGAAACAAACGAAAATGAAAATACAACAATCCAAACGCTTTGGGATGCAGCGAAGGCAGTCCTGAGAGGAAAATACATTGCAATCCAGGCCTATCTCAAGAAACAAGAAAAATCCCAAATACAAAATCTAACAGCACACCTAAAGGAAATAGAAGCAGAACAGCAAAGGCAGCCTAAACCCAGCAGAAGAAGAGAAATAATAAAGATCAGAGCAGAAATAAACAATATAGAATCTAAAAAAACTATAGAGCAGATCAACGAAACCAAGAGTTGGTTTTTTGAAAAAATAAACAAAATTGACAAACCTCTAGCCAGGCTTCTCAAAAAGAAAAGGGAGATGACCCAAATAGATAAAATCATGAATGAAAATGGAATGATTACAACCAATCCCTCAGAGATACAAACAATTATCAGGGAATACTATGAAAAATTATATGCCAACAAATTGGACAACCTGGAAGAAATGGACAAATTTCTAAACACCCACACTCTTCCAAAACTCAATCAGGAGGAAATAGAAAGCTTGAACAGACCCATAACCAGCGAAGAAATTGAATCGGTTATCAAAAATCTCCCAACAAATAAGAGTCCAGGACCAGACGGCTTCCCAGGGGAGTTCTACCAGACATTTAAAGCAGAGATAATACCTATCCTTCTCAAGCTATTCCAAGAAATAGAAAGGGAAGGAAAACTTCCAGACTCATTCTATGAAGCCAGTATTACTTTGATTCCTAAACCAGACAGAGACCCAGTAAAAAAAGAGAACTACAGGCCAATATCCCTGATGAATATAGATGCAAAAATTCTTAATAAGATACTAGCAAATCGAATTCAACAGCTTATAAAAAGAATTATTCACCATGATCAAGTGGGATTCATTCCTGGGATGCAGGGCTGGTTCAACATTCGCAAATCGATCAACGTGATACATCACATTAACAAAAAAAAAGAGAAGAACCATATGATCCTGTCAATCGATGCAGAAAAGGCCTTTGACAAAATCCAGCACCCTTTCTTAATAAAAACCCTTGAGAAAATCGGGATAGAAGGAACATACTTAAAGATCATAAAGGCCATTTATGAAAAGCCCACAGCTAACATCATCCTCAACGGGGAAAAACTGAGAGCTTTTTCCCTGAGATCAGGAACACGACAGGGATGCCCACTGTCACCGCTGTTGTTTAATATAGTGCTGGAAGTTCTAGCATTAGCAATCAGACAACAAAAGGAAATCAAAGGCATCAAAATTGGCAAAGATGAAGTCAAGCTTTCGCTTTTTGCAGATGACATGATATTATACATGGAAAATCCGATAGACTCCACCAAAAGTCTGCTAGAACTGATACATGAATTCAGCAAAGTTGCAGGATACAAAATCAATGTGCAGAAATCAGTTGCATTCTTATACACTAACAATGAAGCAACAGAAAGACAAATGAAGAAACTGATCCCATTCACAATTGCACCAAGAAGCATAAAATACCTAGGAATAAATCTAACCAAAGATGTAAAAGATCTGTGTGCTGAAAACTATAGAAAGCTTATGCAGGTAATTGAAGAAGATATAAAGAAATGGAAAGACATTCCCTGCTCATGGATTGGAAGAATAAATATTGTCAAAATGTCAATACTACCCAAAGCTATCTACACATTCAATGCAATCCCAATCAAAATTGCACCAGCATTCTTCTCGAAACTAGAACAAGCAATCCTAAAATTCATATGGAACCACAAAAGGCCCCGAATAGCCAAAGTAATTTTGAAGAAGAAGACCAAAGCAGGAGGCATCACAATCCCAGACTTTAGCCTCTACTACAAAGCTGTCATCATCAAGACAGCATGATATTGGCATAAAAACAGACACATAGACCAATGGAATAGAATAGAAACCCCAGAACTTGACCCACAAACATATGGCCAACTCATCTTTGACAAAGCAGGAAAGAACATCCAATGGAAAAAAGACAGTCTCTTTAACAAATGGTGCTGGGAGAACTGGACAGCAACATGCAGAAGGTTGAAACTAGACCACTTTCTCACACCATTCACAAAAATAAACTCAAAATGGATAAAGGACCTGAATGTGAGACAGGAAACCATCAAAACCTTAGAGGAGAAAGCTGGAAAAGACCTCTCTGACCTCAGCCGTAGCAATCTCTTACTCGGCACATCCCCAAAGGCAAGGGAATTAAAAGCAAAAGTGAATTACTGGGACCTTATGAAGATAAAAAGCTTCTGCACAGCAAAGGAAACAACCAACAAAACTAAAAGGCAACCAACGGAATGGGAAAAGATATTTGCAAATGACACATCGGACAAAGGGCTAGTATCCAAAATCTATAAAGAGCTCATCAAACTCCACACCCGAAAAACAAATAACCCAGTGAAGAAATGGGCAGAAAACATGAATAGACACTTCTCTAAAGAAGACATCCGGATGGCCAACAGGCACATGAAAAGATGTTCAACGTCGCTCCTTATCAGGGAAATACAAATCAAAACCACACTCGGATACCACCTCACGCCAGTCAGAGTGGCCAAAATGAAGAAATCAGGAGACTATAGATGCTGGAGAGGATGTGGAGAAACAGGAACCCTCTTGCACTGTTGGTGGGAATGCAAATTGGTGCAGCCGCTCTGGAAAGCAGTGTGGAGGTTCCTCAGAAAATTAAAAATAGACCTACCCTGTGACCCAGCAATAGCACTGCTAGGAATTTATCCAAGGGATACAGGAGTACTGATGCATAGGGGCACCTGTACCCCAATGTTTATAGCGGCACTCTCAACAATAGCCAAATTATGGAAAGAGCCTAAATGTCCATCAACTGATGAATGGATAAAGAAATTGTGGTTTATATACACAATGGAATACTACGTGGCAATGAGAAAAAATGAAATATGGCCTTTTGTAGCAACATGGATGGAACTGGAGAGTGTGATGCTAAGTGAAATAAGCCATACAGAGAAAGACAGATACCATATGGTTTCACTCTTATGTGGATCCTGAGAAACGTAACAGAAACCCATGGGGGAGGGGAAGGAAAAAAAAAAAAAAAAGAGGTTAGAGTGGGAGAGAGCCAAAGCATAAGAAACTGTTAAAAACTGAGAACAAACTGAGGGTTGATGGGGGGTGGGAGGGAGGGCAGGGTGGGTGATGGGTATTGAGGAGGGCACCTTTTGGGATGAGCACTGGGTGTTGTATGGAAACCAATTTGACAGTAAATTTCATATATTAAAAAATAAAAAATAAATAAATAAATAAATAAATAAATAAAGTAGAATAAACTGAATGAAGTGCAGTAAAAAGAGACCCAGGTTTCCCCCAGTAGTTCTTACTCCTCACTTCCTGAGGCTTTATGTTTAGAAAACAGATAAAGTATATTTGCTCCCGTCTCAAAGCTATGACTTGGAGAAGTGCCAATGATTTGATCAAAGTGAGTTGGTTGATTAAGGCTGAAGGGAGATTGAACTGATCTCCAGTGTCTGTCTCTTTACTGTGCCTCAATGTCTCCAATCAAAAATAAAGATAATAAGTATTTTACTGGGTGCTTGTGAGAAACAAAAGACAAACCAGAGCCAGGATTCTGTTTACAAGATCACCGTTCGGGCCAAAAGTCTATCTCTTTCTTTCAAAGTGTAGATGTAATGGCATGTTTAGTCCTAAAAATTGGTTGTTCTCACTGTTTCCAAGTAATGACCCATGAGAGAACCGAGGTCACTCTCATGTGATTGCTCACAGCTGTGGCCTACACAGCTTGGATAATACCAGCTCAACAGGTTTTAAAGTCCAGAGGAATGAGCACCTTTTGCAGTCAAATGATAAATTTGTCAGAGTGAGCTCTTTTTTCTCAGTGCTTTACCCTGGGCACCATCTGACTGGTGGAAATGTGGGCCCCTAGGGGAGCCAGGAAGCCAGAATAAGACACCTGGAGCTGAATGCTTGTTTCTGGAGTCAAGAGAGAATGTGAGTGCTTGCCTGCATTGAGTTGGCATTTCTCCTCACAGGTTACATTTATTAATCAAGTTGGGGTCAGTGGCACTGCAAGCAATCTTGTGTGAAGTCTATTTGTAATATCCAAAAGGTGGCACTTGGAAAGAAACAAGTATTCCAAACAAATTTAAGGTATTTCTGGTATGTAGGTACAGACATTAAAGATATATACATTATAGATATAGATCAAGTCCCTAATCTTGTAATCATTTATGTTTTTCTTCTGGGCTATTAGTTTTTAGTGCCTCCATTTTAGTGCCTCCAAAAACTTTTTCTTCTATTTCTCAAAATGTGTTTCTTTTCTTATTTTTTAATTTCTAAACTTTATTTATCAGAAGACATTTATGTGCATAGTTTTTAAGCAAATTTTGGTAAAAGGAACACAAAACCACTCCTCCTCCTATCCTATCACTTTATCACCCCGCCCCAATGTCAGTACTATTCCCATGAAACTTCTACTTTCGACTCTCTTAGCTATTTCTTCCAACACACCCACCACCATCAAAGGTTTTAATAATGCCTGCCAATGGTGCTAATGTCCAGTAAAGACAGTATTTACTCTACACTTTGGACGTAAGCTAGTCTGACTACACACCTAGGCTACTATGAATATTCTGGGCTCCTGTATGTTTCCATAGCAACTTCAAGTGGGAAAATTATCTTTACTTTCTCTTGTGCTCTTATGCTCTGTGGTCTGAGTTACAGGAAGGGATCAACTAGATCAAGATTTATTCTCTGCTTTCTAACCTTGTAGAAAAGGACATGGTCTTCTGCAGAGCACCAAGAGAACCAGCTATAGCCAAGTGCTTACGTCCGTCCACCCTGGTCTAGCTATAACAGGGGTCTTATTCTGGGGAAAAGGTACACTCACCATGTGAAACCCACGTTTGCTCCCATTTTCCAAACAACAACAGTGAAGAGAGGTTGAGGCCAGCGAGAGAGAGCAGCAGTCTCTCCCAGCATCCTGAAGGTCTCAGCTCACACATCATTTCCTGAAGGAAGCTGCACAGCCCCATTCGAAGACAGCTAATTTGATTATAGTTTCTTGTGGACTGCTTTCCTGTCCTTCAGAATAGCTATCTATGTTCATAATCACATTGACTAGTGAGATCACTTGTTTAGTATCTCCCTCATCCATTATTCTGTAAGTTTCTGGAAAGCAGGGACCATTTTGGTGCTGTTCTCCACTGTACATCCAGAGCCCTGCACAGTGCTGGGTATATGGTCTATGAAGGAATGAATAGGTAAATGGATAGATAAATGAATAAGTGAATAATGAATGACTTTCAATGAATAATTAATAATTCAGTGTTATACTCTATAAAGTAAGAGGCTTAGAATAGATTAGTAGCTTTCAAACATTTTTTTAAAGCAGAAAATATTTTGTGGAATAAAATCTTATATTGAAGCCATGTTAACCAGATATTAATTAAAAAAACTCATTTTCTGTGGCAGAAGTGTGCCTGCCTGTGGATGTGCATGCACACATGCTCTAATTCTGGGGGAAGGAGGAACAGTAGGGGTGTGGGGATAAATGGAGGAGCTGGAGTCCCCTGTATCTGGCCATTACTAGGGTGCTAGAGGATACAATGTGGAAACCACGGATCTAGATTATATTTCTGGTTTCTTCTAGATATGAAACTACTAACCTTAAAATGTGTCGACATGATTATAGTCTGAGGATAAAATAAACTAATTTTTAAGCTGAACGCTTTTGCTCGTTTGTCTCATCACATTCTCTGCATCATGTTCAGTGAAAGAGAGATCCTATACACGATCATCATGATGTTTTCCTTAGGAACAACCGTGTATGGCTATCTTTAAGATGACTTTTTCCTTGGGAAAGTAAGGGTTAAGCTAAAAGTATTCAGAATATAAGAGTATTCTCTGGCCAGTAATGATGACACACCATTCTTTACTACTGTGTACATTTGCTGTAATAAGTTAGCTTGAAAAGGGGAAAAAAAGTGAATTACAGTGAATTAAAAGGCTAAACAAAAGGAACTAGAGAAAATGAATACCAATTATATTTAACCTCAATTTCTTATGCAGAGGGAGGGAAGGTGTAGGGCTTTTGTCAGACTGAACTATTGCCTGTTTCTGCCATTTCTTTGTTCTATCTAGACTGCATATCCTGACTGACACACTATTTCTATAAGCCAAAATCCCACTGTCTTTCAAGGTCCAGCTGAAAGGATCTGAGTTTCTCTGAGTAACCAGTATCAGTCTTTCCTTGTTCTGAATCATCATAGGATCTTATCTTTGCCTTATAGCACCTATCACTTTCTAACTTTTAAAATATCATTACCTCTTAATATAAAATATCATTATCTCTTAATTTACTAAGCAGTTAACAATATGATGCTAGGGACCCTTTTCACAGGCATCTAAGAATCAGGCAGATATATTCAGTGCTTCCTTGCCCTTTCCATCACTGTAGTTATTATTTGTGTGATTATCTATTTACTGCCAATCTCTTCCATAGACATCGTCTTCATTTCAGTAGAGACAATGCATATCTTATTCTCCAGTGTACTCTAACAATTTAATACAGTGCCAGGTACATAATAGAAATTCAAAGATATGGTGAGTGGGTGAGTAAGGAAGACCCTAAGGAATTGTAAGATCTTAATATTCTTTCTGAACTTGAAATTAAAAGAAATATAGTATCACTTTAGAATACTATCTTACGTACTAATTTTTTTTTGGAAATGATCTCCTTATTGCATATGTAACTGGAATATTCAACAAACAAATTTTGTAAGGTGATAATAGAAAGAATCCTTATTTTTGTCTTCTACTATCTCTTTAAAATGTACTCATATAAAGGTGGGAGAGATTTTCCCTTCAATAGTGGATGAAAACTCTGGCAATCTCATGATTGTTTTATCTTTCCTAGCTAATACAAAGATTTATAGATTTTTAAGTAGCAAAACTTACCCCCCCCCACACACACACACTCAGAATTTAGGATATATAGTCGACTATATTCACCAAAACTACAATCTTCATCCACAGGTAAGATTCCCCCACTCCCCTGCCACCTCCCGCTTCTCCAGGCCTGACCACCTGCCAGCAAACTGCATGCCACCTGGATAGAGTATGGTTTTCTCTGTTTCTCCAGGTTATTCTTCTACCCTTTCACCCCCATCTGGCTCCCACTCCCAGATTACAGGTGAGTAAGGAAAAATGGAAAGGGGAGGTGCAGCAAAGCTTTAACTTAAATGTATTGTACTAAAATAGCATTGTGGTCTGGTAGATGTTCACAGATTTTTTTCTTTCTCTTGAATCTTGTTAAGTATTCTACAGATTCTTCCACTGAAACATTCAATGGTACTTCCTATGACAAGTGCAATCTGTTTTCCTTTGACTGCCACTCCTATTACTAACCCTGGTTTTGAGGACCATACTCCAGATTCTCTTCATATGGGTCCCATCACCTCTCTAGATGACCCTCTTGGAGAGTGTACAAAATAACTCCAAGATAGTATACATCTAGTCAGGGAAACACACCTTCTTTTCTGCTATCGGTGAAAATATATCTGGTTTCCAACTCCGTATTTCTTTGCCTTCATACCATAGAACAATAGATATAGCCTCTATTATGTAAATTCCCAACTGAAGATTCCAGACCACTTGTATTCATAAAATTGAGAGGCTATCTATTAAGTTTAAATGATTATTTCTATTAAACCTCTCTCTGCAGGTTTGAGGTAAGGAGAAAGCCCATCTTTACCTCCACTTTGAGCAGAATGAGTTGGGTCACATAGCATAATTTTCTTCAAATAAATCCTCTTCCCAAGACCCTTTCCTATCCTTAAAAATATAATCCTTTTATATCTTCCATATATCAGTTTTTTTAATGCTCCAATAATGCTGTATAACAAACCATCTCAAAAGCAGTGGTTTAAAAAGCAGGCAACCATTGTACTAAGGAGACTGTAATTCAATGATCTAGTTTGAACTTGACTGAACTGTTCACTCATATGTCAACTAGATTCAGTCATAAGTCTATATTTAGTTGTGATCTGGCTGGTCTAGAATGGTTCTGCTGAGGTAAACAGGCCTTAGCATTACTACATGTGTTTTATCTGCCAGCCAGCTAGCAGATTCATGAATATTAGTCAGTTGTGCCAATAACATATATTGATACACAGATTTAAAAGGATACTATCATCTTATTATAAATTTCTTCAGATCTATTTCTCTTTAAGAAACTATTCCTTTCCATTAATTTATTTGACTATTGATGTGCAAATATTATATTTATTACCTTAAATGTAATTATACATTTTTAAACTTTTTTTTTTTTTTACATTTTTTTAAGAAAGAAAGCACAATTCGGGGAGGGGCAGAGGGAGAAAGAGAGAATCCTAAGCAGGCTCCACACTCAGCACAGAGCCCAAAGAGGGCTGCAGGGCTCCATCTCACAAACCCTGAGGGCATGACCTGAGCGGAAATCAAGAGTCAGATGCTCAGCTGACTGAGCCACCCAGGCACACCTGTAATTATACATTTTAATGAATGGTAAAACAAGTCAGTACTTATTGTTCTCATTTTGAAGAATGAGATATTTGGAGGGTCTTGGTTTATGTAAGAACATTAATATGTAAACAATTTGTTCGTCTCATCTAAGAAAACTGTGGATTCGTTCATTATTTATTTATTCCTGTTTCATATGCTTCAATATAATTTATTGTTTTCTCCAGACACATCTTACCTGAGAACATCAGTTTTCTTCATACGTATTTTATTGGTTTATATCTTTTACCACATATTTTGTTAATTTTTTTTATATTTCTATTTTATTTTTGAAAGAGACAGAGTGTTAGTGGGGGAGGGACAGAGAGAGAGGGAGACAGAATCTGAAACAGGCTCCAGGCAGTGAGTGGTCACCACAGAGCCCCTCAGGGGGGTCGGGGTCGAACTCACGAACTGCGAGATCATGACCTAAGCCGAAGTCGGAGCTTCACCAACTGAGCCACCCAGGTTCCCCACCACGTATTTTTAAATTAGTTATTTTTGATGAATAGGGATATATGAAGTAGTTTTTTAAGTGTAGCATATTACAGAAAGTTCATACATCATAAGTGTTCAACTTACTAAATTTTTGCTACTTGAACTTACCCATAGAATCTGCACCCTGCTCAGGAAATAGCATGGTAGTCCTCCAGTCCTATCTTCTTCATGACCCTTCCCAATCATTGTTCCCACCATTTTTATCAAAGTTAACTACCATCCAGACCATATCTTCCTTGGTTAGTTTTGCTCATTTTTTTAAGTTTGTGTAAAAGGAATCATAAAATCCATACCCTTATGTGTGTGGCTCTTTTTGTGTAATACGATGTTTGTGGGATCCATCCATGCTGCTGCACAGAGCAGTACTTGGTTCCTTTCCTGTTGGCGTTTGAGCTCTACTTTTAGCTGTTGCAAATGATACTGCTGTAAACATACATATTTTTGGTGCACATATATATGCATTTCTGTTGGCTTCATACCTAGGAGTAAAATTTATGTAATTGGTAATTCATATATAGCCAGAGGATTCCAAATTTGTATCCATTTTGCTAGTGTCAGCAATGTAGAAGAGCTCCACTTAGTGTAGTGTAGTGTAGTGTAGTGTAGTGTAGTGTAGTGTATTGTGTGTTTAGAGTCATCCTGGAAGGGGAGTAGTGATATCCCACCATAGAATTCATTTACATCTCCCTGATGGTTAAGAGAGCCAGATGTATTTTCACATCTTTATTGACCATTTAAAAATCTTCTTTGTGAAATTCCTATTCAAGAGTTGTCCATTTTTCATTTCTTATTGATTTTTAGAATTTATTTCTATATTATATAGATATATCCTTCATCAGATAAGTTACTGTCAATATTTTTTTCTCTTTAGGTTGCATTATTGCATAGTATAATACCTCTAGCACAAAACCACACAAAAATGGTGATAAAGGGCATCATTCTCTTGTTCTTCCTGCCAGGAAGAAAGATTTCAATATTTCATCATTTAATAGGATATATTCTAACAATTTTTGTAGCCACCCTTTATCAGAATGAAGAAATTCCATCCAGTCTTAATCTACATGCATTCCTATCATGAAATAAGTACTGAAATTTAGCAAGTGATTTTATTTAAAAATTTAGGTGATCATTTTCCTTTTTTCTTTTATTAATGTCATAAATGGCATTGATTAACTTTTGAAAGTTAAAATAAATTGTGGGGCACCTGGGTGGTCCAGTCCATTAGCAGCCAACTTCAGCTCAGGTCGTGATCTCACGTTTCGTGGGTTTGAACCCCACCTCAGGCTCAGAGCCTGGAGCCTGCTTTGGATTCTGTGTCTCCCTCTCTCTGCCTCTTATTGCATCAGGTTAAGATATTTTATATTTGCAAGGTTATTTTTTCCATCTAAATTTTCCTATTTATCAGCATCAAATTGTTGACCATTCAACAATTGTTGACCATTTTCTCATTTTATTCTCTGTCTCTCTGCATTTTTGATCCTGACAACATGTGCCTTCTCTCATTTTTCTTGATGAGTCTGATAGTTTATTTTCTAGCTCAGCCATATTAGTTCTTATCTTAATTATTCTCTTGTTTTTACATCCTGGTATTTAATTAGGCATTATTTTTCTGTGCTTTACAGATGGATTATTAATCACTGACTTACAGATTTTTTCCCTAATATATAAATTGAAGGCTATAAATTTACTTCTGACCAATAATTTAGCTCCATTTCACAAGTTTTGATATCCCATGTTGTATTTTCATTTAGTTCAAATGTTCTTTGAAATTTTTATTCTGATTTCTTCTCTGACCCTTAGATTGCAAAGAACTATATTGTATTGTCACTAGAAAGTTTCTTCTTAAGGAAATTTGGTTGAGATTCTTCTTAGTGACCTAATGTGTGATGAAAGTTGGTGACCATTTCAAGAAATTTTAAAAATAATGTCTGTCCTCCATGTATTAAAAGTCTATACATATTTATCATCTAGATCAAGTTTAATTGTGTCAATTGTTTTTAAGAGAAATACACTGAGAATTTTGAGAATTTATCCATCCTGAGAAAAAGGTAATAAGTATTCTCAGTTCTTATTTACAGATAAATATTATTGTGGTTTGGGTTCCACACTAAAATTTATTTTCTTTCAAAATTTTGAAGATCTTAATCAAATGTCTGCTACTATATAATGCTGTTAAAATAGCAATGTGATTCCAGTTCCTTTTCAGTTATTCTTTTTTCTCTTTTCATTATGTTTTCTTTGTATTCATTGTGTTCCAGAATGTGAAACACATACCATGATGGATCTATGTATGTTGTTTCTGAATTTATCTTATTTATTCCTTGGAATCTTTTTAATCCAAGATTTCACGATAACTTTAAGAGGCATTGTCTGCAATATCATCCTTTGTTTTTCTTTACATCTTGTACCCCATCATCACCTCCAAACACACACACACACACACACACACACACACACACACACACACACCTTATGTGATTTACTTGTTAGACCTCCTATTAGACATTTTTGAAACATTTTATTATATTAACTACACCTTTTTAAAATCACATTTTACTTTTCTTTTGATCTGGGACAATCCTTCCACTTGCTCTTCTAACTAATTTATTCCCTCTTTATCTAAGCCCATTCTTTATTCTGTTTATCTCTTAAATTTTTATATTTTGAAGATGGGGTTTTCTGTCACCTGTTTCCTAATCTCTTACAATAGGGATATAATATTTCTAAGTATACTAATCACACTTATTTTAAAACTTTCTCTTTGCTTGTTTTCCACCATTGCCCAGGTTGTAGTTTTATTGCTGAGTTTGTTGCCTGCCTTTCATACATTGATTTTTCTCAAAGCTTGATAATTCTTGGTTTCATCTCATGTTTGTATTTCATAATTTCTATTTGCCTATCTGAGGGTGTAAGTTATGAAGATCATCTTTTCTTCTTTGAGAGCAGCAGTGGTATAAGATGTGTGCAAGGAAAGATATGGAATTAACTTTTTTTCTGGCTTTGCAGGTTCTCTTTGCCTCCTAAAGGTTGTTAATTGCCTTGGTCACTATTCTGCATTTCAAGTTCTAGCTCCCACCATCTCTGATTTTAGCGTTGACCCAACATTTCTGCTGCCTGCTGCTTGGAAAGAGAGAGTGAAAGTGCAGCATGCAAGAATCATGCCTAGTTGCCGTTTCATTTTTAAATCTCTCAATATTTGCTTCTGACTTCCCCCTACTCATTACTTCTATTATCTCTGATATTGGACACCCTGAACCTTGCATCACATGTGACTTTGAGAAGCTTAATTTTTTAACTTTTTGTCCAATGATGCTACCCATTTATTTTTTCAAGAAGTCCCTTATATTTTGTCTTCTAGCAGGCTTATAGATGTTTGTGATACTTTTTCTGTAACTTCAAGCTATTTTGAAGGTAGGTAGAGATGTAGAATATGTGCTCAGCTGTCATCCAGATTGAAGCCATAGTGAAAAAGGGATGAAGTTGAGACTCTTAACCCAGTTTTATGACACAAAACAGTTCTTGCCCCACTCCATTGTGCAGTAACACTTCAAAGGCATAGGAAACATATAAAATTGGTAACCAGAAGGTAATTTAGACCTCATGTTCTCACTGGATTAACTTTTATAAGTTTACTCCTTGGTATATGAGAAGCATATATTTTTCCTTTTAATCCCAGAGGCAAGAGCACCTCATGTATAATCAGATCAATTATGAATTTACTGAAGGCAAGAAATCTTATTTGCTAGCTTTGCTTTTTAATGTAAATAATGGAACCAATCAGCAATATTCCTGTTGAACATGGACAACAAAATGTATAGACTCTTTGTTTACTATACAGAAGGCTTGCTGAATGTAAAATGGCCTGCCTTTTATTTATTGGTGATTGAATTATTACTTCCATTAGCAGAGCAGAACTCCTTTGCCATCAAAGCTATTTTTTTAAGTACACAGCATATCTGATTCCAACCTTAAATCATTTATGCTGGTATTATTTATTATTAGAATTATTGATTAAGTCAAAAATAAGGACAATTCAAAACCCAAACCATTTTTTTCCCCCATTTTGCTCTTTTCTTCTGGCTTTTCTTTACCACCTGCCAAGATTTACCAATAGCCAAATAAAACCACTGTGTTCATCAAGCATCAGGATTTGTGACATGTGGTTAATTTAGCTAATAAGACAAAAGTATATATGTATATTTCTCCTTGCTCGGATTTACTTACACAATCAACACTTAAGAAGCCTCTTTCAGAGAACGGCCTGAGTTATTTGTATTAATGTATACCAGGATGTCATGTTAACTCTAGCAGTCGTTTCTTACCATTTGACATATGAATATAAAAATATTTTCCCCTCAAATTAGTACCAAGTCACCCCTAGAGATGCCATCTGTTTTCCAAAAAAAATTGCTTATAGTATTTATTTTTTTTCCTTTCTGCTTTTTGTCTTCTTTTTCTGGAAGTCAAAGTCTAATAATCATGACCCAAAGTACTTTTTCTTAGGGAATCATTGAGGACAAATTCCCCTTGTAACACTTACAGTCAACAAAATAAAGCACCAAATACAGATTCTTTGTGAGCTCTATTATGGTGCTCTGGACAAATATTCAAGTCATTAAGAGAATTTTCCCCAGAAGCTCCTCAAAACAGGATTAAGGTAACCCTGAGAATAACTGGATAATCATGCCACTTTCTTTTTTTTTTTTTTTTAATCATGCCACTTTCAACTTTCTAGGAGAACAATTTGTCTATTAAAAATTTGTCATGATTTGTCATCAAAGAAATTTGCTCTGTAATTATTATTCATGTTATACAGTCTTGCTTTGAGCAGAATAAATAAGGGAAAGCCCAACAAAATAAATTTAGCTTTGCCTAGCTGTTCGGCATGATCTAGGTAAGAGTTTCCCATACCTACGTGTTTGAAAAGGTTGCGCAGGTAATGATACATTGATTCCTTGGCCCATAGTGTCTAAGATTGGTCCCAAGGTCTAGAGATGCTTTGTAGTTGACTTCTGGTCATGGATAGGATTCTCCTATCCCATCATGTTGTATTACTCCATGGGTAACATTACTGGGAAAAGACTCTGAAGCACTGATCTAAACAGCGACTAAGCAGCTGAAATCAACTCATCTCAACCATCAGTGGTGAGAATTTTGCCCATGTCTGAAGTAAATCAAGAAAGGGGGTCTGTTGCCAATTATCCAGCTGCTCACTACTTAATCAGAATGAGAAACAGCTGAAGTGTGCAAAAATTTAAGTAGTTCTACACTTTATCATTCCAGTTTTCAGAAAATAATCCCTTCACTTTTCACTGGCAAAAATCACCACTACCCTGGCCATGGACACACACTGTCTTCAGTCAATGATATTATATTACAGTAAAATAATGCAAGTGTTATTAAAAGAACCAGATATTTTTACCTGCCACTTTCAAAGCAAAATCATTAAACACACTACACAGTGACTCATGTGAAAAATTATTTATAAGCCAACTTTATATTTTCAAAAAAATGCTTTAATACACTTCTCCCCATCTTTACTAATACGTAACGTTTTAATTGCTAGCTTTAAAAAACATAATTTCACATATGTATCCTGATTAGAAGATTTTTTATTACTTAATTTACTTGTAAATTCAATTTAAAATTTATTTCCAGTGGTTTGCCTTTTATCTTCTGTTTCACTCAGCATTAAGAGCCTCCATTACATTTTACTTGTCTGCCAAGGCTAGGTCAGGGAGCAAAGTGCACTGGCCAGAGCACAACAGAGACTCAATAAATAGGTTGACCTAGTGACTAACTCTAGTTTCTTTTTTCTCACCCTACATAACAGCCCTGAAGACGCATTTCTTCACCCTTCAGCATAGAAAACAGCAACAACAACAAAGAAGTAAAAATTCTAGGGAATTGACACTAAAATGATAATTCTCTTCTTCTAGTTCACCATCCTCCCTAGAGTACATTTTTTTCCTAATAAGGAAGATCTCTTTTTTTAGTTGTTGTTTGTTTTGTTTTGTTTTGTTATGTTTTGTTTTGTTTGGCCTTGTTCATCTTATCAAGCAGTAACTACTGGTCTAATATTATACAACTAGAAGATTGCTTGTCCATCAACTTGCCATCACTAACAATGGATTTAAATACAAACTGCCTTGAGGTGTCTGAGTGGCTCGGTTGGTTGAACATTGGACATCCAGCTCATGTCATGACGGTGGTGGTTCGTGAGTTCAAGCCCCACATTAGGCTCACTGCTCTTGGTGTGGTGTGGTGCAGAGCCAGCTTTGGATCCTTTGTCCCCCTCTGTCTCTGCCCCTCCCCCACTCACTCTGTCTCTCAAAAAAAAAAAAAAAAAGAAAGATTTTTTAAAAATACAAACTGCCTCAGATAAAGGAAACATGTTTCCAACAACATAGCAGAATATTTTTGAACCATAAATAGGCTTTTAAATTATTTCACTACAGGCTTTAGCACTTAAAATTTCTTCTTGGTCAAGCTAAGACATATCTGGGCTGTGAGAAGCTGTAAGATGGGACCATGGAGGAGTGAAAGGGCTATATGATGTAATTTAGTGGATGTTTATGCTAAAGGTAAATTACAAGACATTAAATGGGTCTCAAGCAATCACAAGTGTTAAGAATTTTTAACATAATTTGAAAAGCAAGGCAAATGTTTTGGACAACAGTTCTAAAGGCAATTGCAATCTGTAATTAACAGGTTTACATATGAAGTGGTAATCGAACACAATGAACAACAGCATAGTCATTCAATAATCCAATTAAGTGTCTTTAGAGCCTAAAAGAGACAAGTGTCCCCTAAGTTAAGAACCAACATCTGCAACGATATCAAAGAAATAGAAGATATGAAGATACCTTCTTGTAAAGGTACAAGGGAGAACACTCAAACACAGCTACCTCCACATTTGCTGGCGAAGCTCTTAGAGGGAGGGATAATATAAATTTCTTCTTCCTCCATGCTTTTCCCAGGATTCTCCAACCAAAGAGCCAGAACTTCAATTGAGAAGGAAGTCAACTCACACAAGCCCTGTAGGCTTGTTGATACCCATTTTGAGAACTAGACTGAGTGCTCTCACTGCCCTTGGGAGCTCTGATGGGTTCCAGTGGACAAGAGTTGGGAGTCATTGCTCAGTGTTGAAGAGAGGAAGGGCCACACTGGGCTACAACTCCCTAAGCGAACAAAATCTCTGAGAGATATTGCTCTCAGAAGTCAGACAGTGAGTTTGGTGTTTTTGTTTTTGTTTTTGTTTTTTGTTTTGTTTTGTTTTAAAATTCCCTCATGTAGGAGTATTGCTGCCTGGAGATCAAAATCCTGTCCTAGAGGAACTCTTGAGAACTGTTCTCAGTCCTTCTGCTTTTTCTCCAAAGTACACATGGAAAAAGATGACATTTGTGATTTTAAAAAAAGAAACAAGAAAAGCAGGTGCTTGAAATGGAGAAGAAAGGAGGAAAACATCCTAAGTGAACTGGGAGGCTTTGTGAAAAACTGTGAGGCCAGTTTTGATATAGTTGTGTAGATAGAATAGTGTCAGGATCTTTCAAGAGAAAAGTCTCAAAGGAAAGTAGGCCAGTTAACTTGTGATGAAGAACACACAATTAATCATGACTAAAAAAGAGATAAATATAAAATTTTAATAAGAAAAAATGTCTGGGGTGATTTTAAAGAAATACAGCAGCTGGAGAGAAAGAAAAAAGGAGCAATTAAAAAACCATACTTAAAGCATACAAGCATTTAGAAACCATCCAGATAGCACACATCTAAATGTGTTAAGTGAATTAGTTGCAAAATAGCCTTAATCACATCCCAATGAAAAGAGAATAAGAATGGTTTTCAAAGTTAAAGTGTAAAAAATTATGCAAATATAAATAAAACCAGGGAGTAAATATAAAGAAAAATATTTATGTAAACCTCTGTTAAATATCAAGAAACATTTTTTAGGGCAACATAATGGGCTCCAATGCAGCCATATTTATAGAAGAAGGTGTAGAATTAATCCTAAAGAGAAATCGTTCCTTTGGAGCAATTAAATTTGAGTGCAAGTTTTCTAAGCCTTCCCATTTTCCCCTCTTCTTTTCTGGTACATATGTTCCCCTTCAAAGAACTCTCAAAGAAGTTGAGAATATTAGAATCATGTGAAGAGAGGGGAGCCACATATGCTGATAAAATATTTGGGGAAACAGAAAGTGTGTGCAGTATAATCAAACAAACAAGTACTTTTGGTCTTCGATTTCTGAGATTCTGGTCCTATAGCCATCATTACTGGTTGTAAACTTTGGAAAAACATATTCACCTCTGTGAATGTTTAAGTTTTGTTTTGTGTGGTTTTTCTATTTATAATATGAGAGGAGTTGGGCAAGACACTCTCCAATGTCATTGTTCTATGCTATGCATAAAGTATTATAATTTTTTATCAGACTTGTGACACAAACATTGATGAAGTAGTGATTGAGGCATTGCAAAGCATTTGATAAAGTTTGGTATGTAAAACAAAAGTTAGAAAATTAAATTGCAGAGTTACATTTACTGAACATACTTTAAAAATGTAGAAATAAGTGCTAAAATGCATTCATTGCAGGAAACCACTCTGTCAATGGCCACAGAATATATAATGTCTTAATGAATGTTTTCCATCTCTAGCTATTTTAAGATACCATGTTATATTTGCAAGAGGATTATAGTATTAAAATTACATCTCTCCAGAGTAATAAGTTATCTGAAAAGACAAAAAGAAAGATTCTAAAATAACTATGGACCAAGCACTTAAAATTGTGATGGATTATTTTTATTGGTCATTATATAGCTATTAATATGCCACTTTTTTTTCAGAGCATGTCTTATATAATGAGAACTGGAAAATTAGATATCATGAACACTCATTTCTACATAAAGGAGCACACTTAAGCCTTGAGCAAAAGCTTTTAGACATGTGCATAAGAGTAATTTTTTTTTGTAATTTTTTTAATGTTTATTTATTTTGGGGGAGAGAGAGACAGTGTGAGCAGGGGAGGGGCATAGAGAGAGGGAGACACAGAATCCAAAGCAGACTCCAGGCTCTGAGCTGTCAGCACAGAGCCTGATGTGGGGCCTGAACCCATGAATCACGAGATCATGACCTGAGCTGAAGTCAGACTCTCAATCGACTGAGCCACCCAGGCACCCCAAGAGTAATTATTGAAGTTACAAGGTTGGTGAGATTTCAGAAAAAGAGAGAAAGAAAGAAAAGGAACAAGACTTATCCTGGGAGTTCCTTTCTATAGGTTACAAGAAGATATACATATAGGTCGGAAAAATGAAAATCAAGGGGTCCATATATACAGAAGCAGAAGGACTTTCAATGAAGGAATGGTTAAGAGGATGAAAAGCAGCAAAGAGATAAAAGGGAAGTCATTCATGGTATGTTCATAGAAATAGAGATTGATTTCCTGCAACCAAACCATCTTGACAACATATTGTCTCTTGTTTAGTGAGGGAAGGGTGAGAAAACTGCGGTGGACACTCCACCTTTTACCATATTCGCCCCAAACCATACCCTCTGCTCTCTTTACCTTCTCATCAAAATCCCAGAGAGGTGACTTCTAAGACTTAGACATATAAATGTCACTCTTGGATAGAATGATAGCAACAGAAATAAAAGTGATTAAGAACACAGAGAAGGGCATTAATTCATGTAGAAGGCCCATGACACATTAGGCAGAAAGCAGCCACACTGGCACAGAGGTCATGTTTCAGAACCATGCAACTTGGATTGATTCTCAGACCAAGAATAGCAACCCAACTTCACTTTCTCTGTTTGTTTTTCCCCCCTCTTTTTTATAGCTTAGCCAAAGGATCTCTTTGACCCTGTTTTTCAACCTTCCCCTTTCTCCTCCCTTCCCTCTGTTTCTTTCTGCCTCTCTCATCGTCATTTTTTCCTTTCCCAGAGAAGAGTCATGAGTGTATTCCCGGCTCTTGACCTTCTGCTAGGTCACCAATGTCCATGAAAACTCCTACATAAAGAAAAGTCCTAAACATTTTTACCTATGTGGAGTGACTATTGAAACGTTAACAATTTCAAGGATCAAGCAAAGGCAAAAATATATAGCAAAAATTCACACTTAGACTTTAATGATTTTTGAAATAACCACAAGGCTCATCTTTAAAGTGGAGTATACCAGATGGTTCTTCGCCAGCACAAATTGTTCCCTATGTTTGTAACAGGTTTCTGTAAGTGCTTTTGATTGACAGCAACCAGTTGTGTTATAATACTGTGTGACATCAGGTCAATCATGATGAAACTTGATAATGCCACATCAATAATGTGACATTTTATGCTGTAGTTTGGAACAAATTGCTGTAAGGGAAGAAAGTGATACTCAGTAATGGATGAATATTCTAAACAAACATCAGCTCATTACATTGTGGCCTTTGTTGATAATGTTCAAAGCCAATGGCATGATACCAATGACTCTCAGAATCCCTAATGACTCTTAAATTGAGAAATAAATACATCCTCCAATGTAGGGCATAACATGTCCTGTTGTTTTCATAAATGTCACTGCTCTATATAATATAATTTATTTAATTTCACATCAAATTATTAGATGCGTTTGGATACAAATCTCAGGGGGATATACAAGTCCTAAAGACTCCTGAATGCCCTATAGCCACAATTAAGGGACAGACACAGTAGGAAAAAGTGATAAATCTTCTATAGGGCAGATTATTCAAGATTCTATAGGGCAGATTTATCACCACATAAAATAAAGCTGACCCATTCCTGGCTCCATTAAGGAAAGTTGTGCTCTATTCTTGTTGTCTGTGATGGTTATGCCAGGCTAAGCATAGTAGGGGTGGACGGTTTAGTTTAGCTGTAGGTAATCAAACAGAAAACCAAATCACAAAGGGTCAGTAGGAACTATCTGGAGCGGGTGGGGTGATGTGGAGTGGGAGAGATGAGATGGTGGCAACTCGTGGAGATGAACTATGGTGGGTCACCCCGAATTCTCTGTTGGAGAATTGGTAAATTATTTATTAATTTTATTATTTGTTAATTTGATTAATTTTCTAAATTGATGGGAACATTCTACATCACCTCTTCATTTAAATTTTCACTTAATCCCTATTTTAGTTCATGTGTTGAGGAAATGGGTCTATTTGGGGGATGGGACATCATGCTTAGAGCAGTTTTGAGGTAAGTGACCATAAAAACTAAAGCCTCTAATGGAAACGTCATGTAATTTAAGTCCTTGCTTTCTCACAGTACCAACTGATTTGCTGTTTTCTGAATACACCACCACTCTTCTGGTTTTGTGACTTGAAGATCTTCTCTTCCCATGAGCCAAACCTAATATACCTCTTTAAGTTGTATCCACAATGCTGTATTCTTGATAAGGTGGGTTCTAATTTCCTAACTGGATTTGAGCTCTTCCTCCCTGAAGTATACATAGCATTTCGTAAGTATATTTCTTATGGCACGTTAAACAATCTGACTTGTATTCTGTCTGGTATGGCATTAAGCTTGAGGTAAAGAATTATGCTTTATGTATCTTATAGTGGCTAACCCAGTACTTAACAAATGTTTTAAAATTGAACAAAAATGCTAGGTTGTTAATAAGCAATACAACAACTAGTTTTCTTTTCTCTGCCCTGCTCTCTAAGAACTATCTCTAAAATAGAAAAGGGAAATGGTTAAGTTTAAATATTTAATTAATCTTTTCCTTTGCATGTGTAAACACTGGCTTATACTTCATCCCTGCTACTATGAAAGAGAGAGAGGAGAAAAAGGGGGAAAAAAAAGAAAAGCAAGACTAAATAAAATACCATAAGCTGTGGACCAGAGCATGAAGGCATATGCATGTCAGTTTCAGCTATTTTCTGTGAAAGTAACAGTAGCCATTTACAAAGAAAGCACTAAGAAATATCCTTTAAATTAAACATGCTTGGAGTCTACTGTTTTTGTACACAAATAGGAAAAGGAGTATTCCTTTAAAAATACAGTTATTGTTGCATCAGATGGTACTTCAAATTTTGTCTACTGGTAGCTGTTGGGGAAATTCTGAGTTCCTGTAAATAGAATTTAAAGTTTTCTGAAAGACAAAATAAAATGGAAGAAGTGCATTGCTGAGGATGTGAATTTCTTTCCTCAGCATTAAATTCCTGATCTGTACAAATGTACCTCCAGGTGTCTTATCTCAAACACAACATGACAAATTCTGAAGTAAAACTATATCTTTCAACTTACTGGACATCGCTGACTTTTTTAAGACTTTTTAGATGATTTTGGCTTTCAGTATTCTCCATTTCATGGTGCCTGATCAAAAATGTCAATGTTTAGGGGCGCCTGGGTGGCTCAGTCGGTTGGGCAGCCGACTTTGGCCCAGGTCATGATCCCATGCTCTGTGAGTTCAAGCCCCGCATCAGGCTCTGTGTTGACAGTTCAGAGCCTGGAGCCTGCTTCATATTCTGTGTCTCCCTCTCTCTCTGCCCCTCCCCTGCTTGCACTCTGTGTCTCTGTCTCCCCAAAATAAATAAATATTAAAAAAATTTTAATGTCAATGTTTATTGAACACATATTTATTGAACATCAATTATATGCCAAACACTGTTCTAAGAATAAAAATAAAGCCTCTGCCCCTCAAGGTGTTCATAATTTCGAGAGTTAAAAAAAAAAGAAAAGATACTATTGAGTCCAGTCATGGTGGGATAGCATGTATTGGATGAATCCTCCTGTCTATACCAAATACTAACTCTTGAGAAGACAGAAAAGGAATTCTGGATGACAGTGGAAACAATCAAAGAGGAAAAAAAAAATTTTGAGCGAGGTCTATGCTTGAAAGACAAGAATCATTTTGTGTTCAAGCTAAATTTGTATTATTTATCCCCAAGGATTCTTTCTCCTCAGTCCATACAACATAAGACAGATAAACTGAAGCAGACAGCTGCAGTATAATTGATCTGAAGAGACACACTTGAAGTTTTGAACTGCTGGAGGAGCTGGATAAAGGAGAAAAACTGAAAGGAGGATCTACAGAGAGGACAGCTCAAAATCTGCATATAAATGTTCTTAAATCCTTTCCTGATTCTTGAACTGTGGACTTAAGAAGGAAACTAAATGGAACCCGAGAGGAAAACAGCAACTGTAAGTTTGCACAAGCTTGCCAGAGCTATCAAAACCTGCTGCCCCTGGCCAGGAGACAAAAATTGGAGCTCAAATTTCACACATTAGAGAGATGCGATAAATATCTCATAGTCTGTATTGAAACCCCAGAAGAGCATCGCTTTAGTAGTAAGGAATATATGCTAGAACTAAGTCATTTTCCATAGGCCCAAAAGCAAAAACTGAAATAAATCCTCCTTAGAAAGCCAAAAGCCAAGCCTCTGGAAACTTAATCTATGATAATATAATAACCTACTAGAAAAAAACAAATAATTATCACAGCTTTATGACACATAATCCGCAATGTCTAGTATACAAACAAAAATTATTAAAAATGTGAAAAAATAGGAAAACATGAGCCATAGTCAGGAGAAAAATCTGTCAACAAAAACAGTCTCACTAACAATATTGATGATGGATTTAGCAGGAAAGCAATTTTGAATAACTATAATAAATATGCTAAAAATCAACAAGAAAAAATGGATATAGTGGGAGAAGAGACAGGAATTTCAGGAAAAATAAAATTATAATAAAAATTGGTAAGTCCAGAAATAAATGAATGGAATTAGCCATATATTGGACAAAACTAATAAAAACAAAACAAAATCCACTTGTGAACTTGAAAATAACTCAAAGAAACCAACCAAACAGAATAACTGAGAAAAAGATACTAGACAGATATTTAGACATACACAAAGAAATGAAGAACCTTGAAATATAGTAAATGTGTTTGTATATATAAAATATTTTTTCCTATTATTTATGTGTCTTTTAAACAAATGTAATAGCAACATATGGGGGGGTCTAGAACATATGCAGAAGTAAAATGCATGAGAAGAATAAAACAAAGGCCAGAGGTTTAGTAAAGATGCACACTGTGTTAATTTTTTTATACTTTAAATGAAAAGGCATAATTTCACTTGAAGGCAGATGGTGATAAGTTAAAAGTGTTTGCTATGAACCTTAAAGAAGCCTCAAAAAAATTAATAAATCAACCAAAAGAGGAGAGCCTGGGTGGCTCAGTCGGCTAAGGATCTGACTCTTGGTTACAGCTCTGATCATGATCTCACAGTTTGCAGGTTCAAGCCCAACGTCAGGCTCTGCACTGACAGCACAGAGACTGCTTGGGATTCTCTCTTTCCCTCTCTCTTTGCTCCTTCCCCACTAACTCTCTCTCTCTCAAAATAAATAAATAAACTTTAAAATCAGTCAATCAATCGACCAAAAGAGATGAAATGGAATCACAAAAATACTCAATCCAAAAGAAGGCTAAAAAAGAGAAACCAGGATCAATGGAGAGATGAGAAAAGAAAATACTAACATAGATTTCTGCCCTCACATATTAATGATCAAATTAACTATAAATAATCTAAATCCTTCAACTGAAGAGCAGATTTTATCAGACTGTAAAAGAAAAATGCAATTACTGTCTGCCTATATTAAAGTCCACTGTAAGTATTAAGGCATGCATAAGTTGAAAGTAAAAGGATGGAAAAAGATTTACGATGTTAACACTAATAAAAAGAGTCAATTCATGACAGAAAAAGATGAGAAAACCAAATACAAAGTAAGCAGAAGAATGGAAATAATAAAGATTAGAGTGGAAATCAGCAAAAAATAGAGAAAATCGATCATCTCAATAGATGCAGAAAAAGCATTTGACAAAATTCAACATGTATTTATTATAAAAACTAACAACAAAGTGGGTAAAGAGAGAACGTACCTCAACATAATAAAGCCCTTATATGTCAAGCCCACAGCTAAAATCATACTCAATGGTAAAAAGCTGAAAACTTTTCCTCTGGGATCAGAAACAAGACAAAGATGTCCGCTGTGGCCATTTTTATTCAACATAGTATTGGAAGTCTCAACCAGAGCAACTGGGCAGGAAAAAGAAATAAAAGTCTTCCACATTGGAAAGGAGGAAGTAAAACAACTTGTAGATGACGTGATAATATATATGGAAAGTCCACAAGACTGTTAGAACTCACAAATGAATTCAATAAAGTTGCAGGATACAAAATCAATATAAAACTGTTGAGTATCTATACTCTAATAAACTATCAGAAAGAGAAATTAAGAAAACTATTCCATTTACAATTTTATCAAAAATATTAAAATACCTACAAATAAATTTAACACAAGAGGTGAAAGACCAGTACACTGAAAATATAAGACACTGATGAAAGAAATTGAAGAAGACACAAATAGAAAGAGATCTTATTTTTGAATTAGAAGATTTCATATTGTTAAAATGTTCATACTACTCAAAGCAGATTCTACAGAATTAATGAAGTTCCTAATAAGATTCCTTTGGCACTTTTCACAGAAATAGAATAATCCTAAAATGTGTATGGAACCACAAAAGATCCTGAATAGTCGAAGCAATCTGGCCAAAGCTAGAGGCATCAGGATCCCAGATTTCAAACTATTCTACAAAGCTATTGTAACTGAAACAGTATGGTATTAGCATTTGTGCTAATCAATAGTACAGAATAGAGACCTCAGAAAGCAACCCACACATACATGATCAATTGATTCACAACATACACCTGCCCTTTGACAGCAGTTCCACTTCTAATTATTTACATAATACCAATTAACACACATGCCCCCCAAAAGTCCTGTGCAAGATATTCATGGCAGCATTATGCATAGAATCCAAAACTAAAAAAGCAACTCAAATACTCATGCAAAGAGAATGGAAAAATAAACTATGGTAAATGTATTCAATAAAATATCTCTAAGTAATAAAAAAAAAAAGGAATGAACTACTGATAAACATAACAGGTAAGAATTTTAGAAACACCAAAAAAACAAAAATGAAGGAGTATATGTTCTATTATTCCTTTTGTATGAGATTTTAGAATAAGAACCATGGTATACTGTCATAAATCAGAAAAGTACTTCCCTCCAGGTGTAGAGAGAAAAAATATTGAGTGAGGAAAAAAGAGAACTTTTTAGAATAATAGACATGCCATGATACAAGGGTGGTTAAGAAGGTGTACACAAGATATGTGTGTTTTATTGTATGTAAGTTATATCTAAATAATAAAGTAGTTATAAAAATAAGATAGCATGATATCATAATGAATATACTATATCCAAGAATAGAAAGAGGTTCTCACCTTACTGTGCCTGAGGGGAAAAGTAGGACAGGAAATGCTTCATAGAAGAAATAATACCTGAGCTGAAGGTTAAATAGGAGTTTGCTAATAATGTAATTTGGGGAAGAAAATTACCAAACTTAATGCATAGGATGAAGCTGTGGAAGTTTGTGGTCTGTTTTGGGAACAGGTCTGGACTTCAAAGAAAACAGAATGGACTTCTGATTTTTTCACTTCTACTGCCCCTTTACTTTCTTTTCTTCTCCTTCTCCTTCTTCTCTTTCTTCTTCCTCCTCCTCTTCTTCTTTCTCCTCCTCCTTCTCCTTCTTTTCCTTCTTCTCCTTCTTCTCCTTCTCTTTATTCTTCTTCCTCTTCTTCTCCTCCTCCTTCTGTTCCTCCTCCTCCTCCACCTCTTAACAGTTTGGAGTTCCTCTTTACAGCTTACAAGGTACTACTGCTCCAGACCTCTCAAACTAAAAAAGTGTAGCTTAGTGGAATACCAGGTGCTTAGCATCTGTGAGGTCCTAGTTTCAATACCCAACACCTTCCTTCGACCCTTTCTCTAGACTTGATAATTTCCTCTAAAGTTAGATAGGACAAGTTAGTATTATCCTTACTTTATACTAAAGAAAAACATTTAGTCCCTTCAATCCAGACCCTGTTAGCTACAAGACATCCAAATAATCTCTCTCAAAGTACTGTAAAAAGGAGAATAAACAGTCACCCCAGCAGATCTTTACCACACACTGCCAGATTCCACTGTCCTTAAACTCACATTTTACCATAAATATCATACTCTATAACATAACCATATTTGTTATGATATTAAACTTTTAAACTTTTTTACCCTTAACACCTTACCCTACCAGATTTTGAGTAAAAGCGATGCTCCAGAAAGATGCAATACGCTAATTCTTTCACTTTCAGCTCAATTGGCACCTTGATGGCAGTGCCCAAGAGTGAACTGTGGACCCACAGAATTAAGTATTCGAATGCTCTTCTGCTCTGACTCTTGCTTATCTGCCTACTCTCATCAACTGCCACACTCCCACTGCAATACATATTCCCACAGTAGAGAACTATTTATATGACCATAAGGCTAGACGCTGACAACTTCCAGAACGAATCTCAGAAATAAATGTTGAATATTTGTAAAACTTACTGACTTTCTTGGTATAGGACTATTACGGAATAGTCATCTGTGCCCCCAGGCAGAATCAAGAAATAAGAGAAGAAATAAAGATGGTTCAATTCTTCATAGTAAAAAGGTTTCTAATTAAAAGGCGACATCATAAATTGAACACGTGACTAAAGCAATACCACAGGGGTTTTAATATAAAACTCACTGATTATTTTATTTTTATTTTTTTCCTCCTCCTCCTCCCTCTCCCCTCCTTTTTTTCTCCTTGTAAAATTGTTAAGTTACTGATTTCATAAAACAAACATCTGTTTGGATGAAAAACTTGACATCCTGTTTATGTCAGTTGTCAGAATTCAAATAGATTTGAATTCAATTTTCCTGATTTCTCATCTGTTCTTTTATGAGACTGTATACCTTTATCAAATTTATATTTATTTGAATAAGATTTCATAAGGCTTGTCACTGAGTTCATCATCCTCTAGGGCACCTAGAAAATATTCTTCCCCAACATCTTTCCACAAGACCTCTCATGGGAGAACAGCTAAAAGCTGCTTTACATTAGTGAAGTATTCTCAATTTTCGAAAGCTACCGGGGAAAGGAGTTTAAAAGCGCTCGAAGGGCATGTTTCAAGGTTGAAAGAAAAGAAACAGAAGCCTTTGACAGGTGTTGCAATTCTGTTCTGCAAGGGACAAACTTTTGGCAATCCCTTAGACCCCCCCCCCCCCTTAGTATAAAGACAAGTTGGTACCAGAGTTCACAGCTGAGCATTCCACTGTCACCCCTTAGGTTACGTGTTACCTACTTTTCATTATCGGTAAGTTCTCTGGTTATTTAGGGCTGCCCACTTCAAAAGCAATAGTGTTTAACGAATGCTTTCTTAGAAGAAAACATCACATTGTTATTACTTGAGTTTAAACAGTCAATTATTTTTTAAAGAGATTTAAACAATCATTTTAAAGGCATATATTTACCCGTGTAGTTACCATTTCCAGAGTACTTTATTCCTTTGTGTAGATCTATGTTTTCTTTAAGTTTATTTATTTTGAGCGAGAGAGACAGCATGAGCAGGGAGGGGCAGAAAGAGAGAGGGAGAGACAGAATCCCAAACAGTCTCCACAATGTCAGCACAGAGCCTGACATGGAGCTTGAACTACAAAACAGTGAGATCGTGACCTGAGCCGAAATCGGGAGTTGAATGCTCAACCAGCTTAGTCACCCAGGCAGCCTGATCTGTATTTCTATGTGTTATTTTCCTTTCGCCTGAAGGACGACATTTAACATTCTTTGCAGTGCAATGTTATCTGTAATCATTCTAGGTGGTTTAGATAGTTTCCTCACACATATGATCTGATTAGTATTCAGCTGAATACTCAAGAGGCTGTCCTCAGATTTCTGATGTTTTCTCTCCATTCGGCTCTCTCCTCTTCAGTACTCTGTCCTGAGAACTCTAGCCATCTTAGTTTTCCCAGCCTGTCAGGTCAATCTCATGTCTTAAAGACATAAACCCTCATGTGAATTTCTCCTCCCATGTCACACTTCTCCTCACAGAGCTCAGAAGCAAATCCAAGAGCTAAGCCAAGGAGCCAGTATCCAAGACTGATGACAGGCCATTTTCCCAATGCAGGTTTGACCCAGATGCCCCAACAAAATATACTTTTTCCTTTCTGCCTGTTATTAGTTGAATTGTGTCCTGCAAAAAGATATGTTGAAGGCCTCACACCCAGGACCTCAGAGCACTATCTTATTTAGAAATAGTGTTGTTGCAGATATAATTAGTTAATATTAGATTATCCTGGAATAAGATGAGCCTTTAATCAATAATAACTGGTGTCCTTATAAGAGGCAATGTGAAGACACAGGAAGAAATCTCTATGTGAAGGGACAAACATAACTGAAGAATGTCACGTGATGACAGACAGAGGCAGGGTGGAATGATGAAGGTAAAAAACAAGGAATACCAAGGATTGCCAGCCACCATCAGAAGCTGTGGACAGGCAAGGAAGAATTTTATCCAGAGAGGGCGTGGACCTGTTGACACTTTGATTTTGGACTTCTAGCCTCCAGAACTATGACAGAATACGTTTCTGTTTTTCTAAAGTACCCATCTTGTACTACTTTGCTAAGGCAACCCCCAGGAAACAAATAAACTGCGTACAATGTTTAAGCAAACTTGCTCTTTCAGTCTACGCCTAAGACTTCACCAGATACTATCAGATATGTGTGAACTCCATTTGAGCCCAATCTAGATTCAAGAGCAAGAAGGATAAGTGCCCAGCTTTAACTAGTAAACATCAGGAAAACTTCATGGGGGAGCTTATTTTTAATCTGCATCTTACATTTTGGTCAATTTTGCCATCCAAGGTGGTACCTAAAAAGTGATTCTAGGCAGAGGGAATAGCATGAATATTTTTTCCAGTCTTTATTTCTGACAGTCATCAGTTTAAAGGACCAAATCCATCGACACTTTTTTTTTTCTCTTTTGCTTTCATAGAGTAAATTTAACTTCTCTATCTTTCATTTGGGAATGGAGGGTTGCTTTTTGTGGTTTTATTTTTTTTCACATAAGAATAATTGATCAGGTTGGGGAATCACAGTTTAGATAATGGAACATTAGAAACTGTAACACTCCATATAAAAGCACAGATCGATCATGCCTCTGTCAAACAACAGAAGCCTGTGGTGAAAACCAACTGGTGGTAAATTCTATGCATTTGAATTACATACATAAATCTAAGACAAATGAAACCTCAAAAAACTGTCCTCATTTATAGCAGAGATTATTTTTGTTGTTTTATTTTCTTGGTTTTCAGAACCAGTGCATTTACTAATATATCTCAGCGTAATTTTTTAAACATTTCGTACTGATAAAAATCTGTTAACAATTTATCTATTGTAATCAGTAGGCTTGGGATAAAAGATGATTGTTCTTTTCTTTATTGTTCTTGTCTTGATGTGAAAATAAGGTAAGCACAGCTTTACTTCAGCAGAGATCTTATAATACATTTATAGGACATGAGGTTTATTGTAAGTGAATTAATTCACGGTTCCTTATGGAAATTCTAAGCCCACACTAACTTTGGGATCTTAGAACGATCATAGTGTTAGAATTTCTGTAGTACCTAATTTTGCCCGTTCCAAGGTAAGTAATCCCATTATTTCTCTCAAAATATCATCTACCTGCTTATGGATTGACTTCATGTAGTTTAACAGTTTAGGGATTAATAACACATTTAAATTATGTATTGAATAGAAACATGTCAGTATAAATGTAGACATATATATACATGACCTCAGTTTCTCCTAGACCAGTTCATCAACCCTGTTCCATAGAGCTCTGGATTCCTCAGAGGATTTGAGATGGTTCCATAACCCACATAGCACATACAGCATCATTCAAGTGAGATACCTTGCACAAAGTAAGAAACATGAACTGTGGGAGGGGGGCAGCCATTAAAATGTGCACTGTTGGTATTGCAACACCCACATAAGAAGAACGGGTGGCTATGAAAAGTAGATCAATAACATTGATATTACAGCTCAGAGGAGATTTCAAAAATCTGCATCTAACTTTCTTGATTTACAATTTCAGATATTCAATGTATCTCTCCATTTCGCTTATTTTTTTCCATAACATGTATATGCAGGCAAGTATAACAGAGCACATTACCTTTTTCTTTGTAAAACACTGGAATATGTTTAATATGAATATGTATTTATATACATATATACATATATGTCTGTATATGTATTATATATGTATACATGGATTAGAGCAATACATTGATAGTCGTTTGAGCTGTTTTTTGAAAATTATCAAATAACTTCACAAAAATGGAGCACTATCAGAAAAAGCTAAAGGACTAAGATTCATATAAAAGTTATTGCTAAAATGTGTTCAATCCATGAGTATTGGATAGACATTAAGTGACTGTTAAGAAGATGCCAACATCTTTCAAAAGAGTATCAGAAAATATCATACGAAAGTATCAATTTTATTAAGACATTTTCAACTCTTTATTAAGGATATAGGTAGTAAGTTTTAAAATTTCTTTTCAGTAATATCAGTCATTGGATAACCTGAAACAAGATGTTGCCAAGGCTATTTGAAATAAAACAAAACAAAAAATTCTTTTTTTTTTAAATAAAGAAACTCTAATAACGAAGTATCTTAACAGTTAACATGGCCCTACTAGATAGCATATTGTTGATATTGTAACAGACTAACTCAACAGAATTTAATAATGAAGAATTTAAAATGTTTTTGTATTTATGACTAAAGATAAAATAGCAGCAATGAAGTTAAAACTTAAATACAGAGCTGGATAGTCAAAACTACATAAATTTGCCTACTTTTATTCTTGGAGAGATTATCTGCCAGAGTCAGTCACTGAGGGAGCTGAGGTTTTTAATGGCTACATTAAATATCTTACAATGGCATAAGATCTTTTATTAGTTTCTGCCAAACAGTAAAGATTCAAACTTGTTGAGAAACAAGTCATTGTCACTTTTCAGATTCAAGTCTAACCCACTAAGGGATTCACTAAATGTATATATTAGTGATTCAAGTTTGAAACAGTTATTTCCTCAGATTCCTTATATTCCCTGGCCTTCTCCATGTCTCCTCAAGTCTCCTTAATTGTTGTTAGTTTTGTGCCTACTTAGCTAAATGAGATAGGATTTTCTTGATACAATGCTTTCAAAACACATATACATACATTCATTCCCACTCTCACACAAATGGCAATTTAAACGTTCAGTCTACTATAAAGCTTCAAGTATGTCATATGAGGAACTCAATTCATCAGATAATTGCTAAGTAAGTTTTATAAACTTAGATGAATACAATTTATTCATAGTTATAAAGTACTTTAAATGATTGATAGATGATAGACAGATGAGAGACAGACAGACAGACAGAGATAGTGCACATAGTCAACTTCAAAAGTATAGCATTACTAACTTGGCCACTGCCTGCTCTGGCCCAGCAAAGACAGCATTCCAACCTTCCCAGGAAAATGATTATTTGCTACCCTTTCCTTAAATACCTTCAGAAGAATAAACATATGGCAAATAAATTCTACGTACTCCCAAATGTAAACCCAAAAGTGTGTAACATCTACCTTACATTTATCTTACTTGTTCTTTGCTCTATACCTTTTGCCCTGACCTTTAATAGAACTCAAAACTACTGTCAGAGAATTGACTTCAAGAGTGAAATTAAATCACTTCTCTCCACTTTATCTTAAGGCTAGACAAAGTAAATCTCTTCGAATTTCAATTATAGGGGTATTTTACCTTAAATAGTTCTACAGTGAATAAGAGAAATCAAAACCTTTTGTCATCAATGACCTTCATGGCCCCAGGCTGAAAATGAGACAAAGCCTACCATTCCCACCCTTGGCCTGATTAGGAGAGATAAGCATGCTGGCCTGTTACCTTTATAAATAGGATGAAAGGGAAGGAATTGTAGATTATTCTGCATAGAGCAGGAAAGAACAGAAGTCAAGACTGAAAATTGTATTAGACCTAATGTTCCCAGATCCATTAACTTAACAAGTCTGGATTTAGAGGGCATGTTCTTTGGTTGGATCCCAGGAGCATATAACTTTATCTCTAGGGGTTATTTCCAAATCCTCTTCAGAGTTTCTGCAAAGAATTTTCTCTTAAGCACCTTTAAGAACATCAAGAGCTATACCTCTAAGCTAATTCAGCAATATAGAGACTTCTATTCTCTCATGTATGCAAATATTGGAGAAAAATTCCCTTTAAAACCTTATGAATATGGTATCTTTTGCATAGATCAGATGCAGTTCATGTTTTGGTTTTTGCTCAGCTATTAACTCAAGACTAATTACTGTAGTTTCAAGGTATCTGTTGCACACAAGCATCTTCTTCCTACTGTTTGAACTTTTACATGTTTCTCTGGTTCTTCACATTTTTTTTGTTTTTATTCCTTTAAATGGCCTTGATCAGTTGAATTAAAAGCCAGAGGTTTTAGCTACTAATGCTTTCACTAACATTGTAGCAGATTTTGAAATTTCTGGGTAAAGATGATTTCTTATTTTGTATAATTAGCGCAGATGCAGTGAGTTGCACTAAATCACTCCTAATCAATTTACATTTCGTGGTTGAAAACTCTCACCTATAATCTAAGAACACATTGATGTTTCATTTGTTAGAAAACAGAGAACAGAGTTTTCTCATCAAATTTTAATTTTTCATTTTAATTACATACCACATTCTCCCAATATGCAGAGGAAAAAAATACTTTAAATTCATACATAGAGCTCATGCAGACACGTAGAAGGTTAGAAATATAGAAAGTCAAATTTAATGTGGTTCTGAAAAAAAATTATATAATAATCCACGTTTCAACCTTAATAGGAAACATTTTCAGAGACTATACACCACATTTTATGTGTCTACCCAAATTATTTGAGCATGTTGACTATGAAAATAGACATGATTCATTTTATTATTCTATTTACTAGAATTATTGAATTTTATTGTATTGTCCAAACCCGATCACTATTGAAACTGGAAGGCGTTGCTACCAATAATTTACTAAGATAACAAAAATAAATCAGAACTATCCTGGGGGGGAAATGGAAACCTTTATATGAGCTCTAGTCATAAATAAAATTTTCATCTTCCTTATATAATTCAATAAAGTTAAATTCTACCAGCCTAACATGTAAATATAAATCTAGAAAACATACTGAAGCTTGACGCAGATATTGTTGGTCTTGATAATAGAACCCCAGTATTATTTAAGCAAGGAGAAACAATGTGCCCAAGGAAGTCCTTTCTTCCAGCCTTACCGTATGAACCATGCTTAGTGCTATGCCAACAATAAATTACAATGTTAATACTCATTACTAAGGAGTACACACACATGTTCACACACACAGACACACATATGCTTCATGTGTATAATACATGTGTATGTATTATTTTTTGTACATATTTGGTGCTATACTCACTATAAGTTACAATGTAATACTTCATTACTAAGGAGTACACACACACACACACACACACACACACACACACACACACTCCGTGTGTACAATACATTATTTTTTGTGTACAATACATTATTTTTTGTATACTCTAGGGGCAGTTATTATTTGAAATAGTCTAATCCTGGTATAAAGAGTTAGAATTTAAAAGATTCCAATCAGGTGTACACAGTTCAAGTACCTACTGTAGGTGTTCTCACTACTGTTATTTTTAAAAGTACCAAAGAGCTTGTTAGAAAATATTTTTTCGTTGGTTGAATAAGTGTTATTCAAGATTTGTAGATGGGTCTTTTCATCATTGCATAAGATGGGTGGATATAAGAACTTAGTGAGCTCAATTTAGAACTAAAGCTTAGCCCTTGACTTAGGCTTCAGAAATGTGTTAAAATGTTTTTGGAGGATCCTCCCACCTGATCTGACTGGACATCTAGCTGAACTCTGCCACTATAATATGTGGACCTGAGTGGACCTGCCTGCACTCAGTCTATCTTACAAGTGCTTTTTATTCAAGTATTTAAAAAGATAAAAAAGAAGACTTCAATGAATCACAAAATTTATTGTAACAGTTTTATTCCTCCTAATTAGTAAATGTTGGAGTGTGTGGCAGGATTTAGTATAAGACTTATTGTAACAAACCACCAGAATTAAAAAGAAAATTAAAAAAAAAAAAAGGTTGTGCAGTAGCCTTTATGTATAACTTCCTCTTTGAGGGGACCGTATCTTCCAGAAAGAACAAGCTAATGTGAATGACATACTCAGAGTTAAGTCAGCCAGACTGAAACCACGACAGACAGCTATTTTAAGAGTGAATGTAATACAGAGAATTGGTTAATTAGAAGGTTTTCTAGAAGGTTTTCGAAGACTACAAGACAAAAAGGGAATTGTGAGGTAAAGATGATACAAAATGTAGGAAGCAGCTTCCATCCCCAGGGCGTAGGGGAATAAAAGGAAGAATTCAGTTTATCAGAACCTAGAAAATGGGAGGTGATCTGGATTCAGACAATGGAGAAGGGGGCACTTTCTGGTGCCAATCACTCTGTGACTACTCTAGAAATGTGGAATACAATCTGAAGACTGGAACTGATTGCCTGGGGAAAGATCCATTGCCTGGAGCTGCTAATAGAAACTGTATACAGAGCAGGAAATTTCAAATCCCTTTTCTATCTTCCTGCTTTGTAGTCTGCCTCTAGTGCCCTCTGCTGTCAACCTAACAGGGAGGGAGTTGGCAAAGGGGAAATATTTGCAGTTTCAGCTCCAGCTTCAAAAAGCAGAGTACAGTGGCACCCTTATCTGTGGGGGATACATTCCACGACCCCTAGTGGATGCCTGAAATCCATGATAGTACCAAATCCTATCAAACCCTGAAAGTACATACATACATACACACACACACACACACACACACACACACACACACACATTTACAACAAATTAAACGCAGTAAGAGATTAACGGTAATGGCTAAGAATAAAATGAAACAATTATAACAAATAATGTAATAAAAGTTATGTGAATGTGGCCTCTCTCTCTCAGTCTGTGGGCTTATTATATAGTGTATTGTACTGTATTGTATTGCATGTTATTGTACTACACTCAGCCTTCTTTTGTAATGATGTGAGATGATAAAATGCCTACATAATGAGATGAAGTTAGGTGAATGACATAGGCACTGTGATGTAGTGTTAGACTACTCCTGACCTTCTGATGATATGTCAAAAGGAAGATCATCTGCTTCCCAATGGCACTTGGCCCATAACTGAAACTGCAGAAATAAAAACTGTGGATAAGGGAGGAAAACTCTATAGAAGATGGACTTTGAGGCAATGAGAAAGTAGCTTAATAACAGCACATTTGCTTTAGTCATCTTGAAACACATATAAATTCAACTCCCCTACGGCAATGATTGTTTTGGGGACATCATGTAAAACCATTTTGACTAATAGAATCTATGGAGACATCAGTTTGGGGTTACTTTTTTATTGTGAAATATAGGGTTTGTAGAGTACAGTTTGTAAAATAGATTTTCTGTAATGTGTAAAGTTTAAAGACTAATAATAAAACCAAATAGCTTTATACTCACAACCCAACTTAAAAAAACACAACAATTCCTGTCCTAAAAGTCCTTATCTCATATTTCTCTGCTCTATCAACTCACCTGAAGGTAATTATGACCTTGAAATTTGTGTTAATCATTCTTTCTTTTACTTATAGTTTAATCACTTATTTATGTGTTGTTTTGAATTATATTATTTTAGAATAAAGAATCCTAAAATAAACCCATACAAATAGAGATGACCAAGTTTTTAAGTGCAAAGATAAGTCAGTGGACAAAGGACAGTCTTCTTAACAAATGGTGCTGGAATATTGGATGTCCAAATACAAAAAAGAAACATGAATCCATACCTTATATCATATAAGAAATAATTTAAAACGTTATAGACCTAAATATAAAACTTAAAACTATAACTCTTCCAGAAGAAAATGTAAGAGGAATGGGGTGCTTGGATGGCTCAGTTGGTTAAGTGTCTGACATTGGCTCAAGTCATGAGCTCACAGTTCATGAGTTCGAACCCTGTGTCGGCTCTGTGCTGATAGCTTGGAGCCTGGAGCCTACTTTGGATTCTGTGTCTCCCTTTCTCACTCTGCATCTCCCACACTCTTGCTCTGTCTCTCTGTCTCTCAAGAATGAGTAAACATCAAAAAAAAAATTTTAAAAAATGTAAGAGGAAGTCTTAGTGAACTTGGGTTAGGGAAAGATTTCTTCTATATAAACAAAAGCATAATCTATAAAAGAATAAATCTTTATTTTTTTTATTTTAGAGAAAGAGAGCACACACACGAGCAGGGTAGGGGGCAGTGGGGGAGAGAGAAAGAGAATCTTAAGCACATTCCATGCTTAGTGCAGAGCTCCACATGGGACTTGATCCCACAACCCTGGTATGATGACCTGAGCCGAAATCAAGAGTCAAATTCTGAACCAACTGAGCCACACATGTGCCCCAAGAATAAATTTTTAATTGGGCCTCATTAAAATTAAAGAACTTCTGCTCCTTGAAAGACCCTGTCAAGAGAATTAAAAGAAGCCCACAGATTAGGAATAAATATTTGTAAAGCTTATATTTGAAAAAGAACTTGAATCCATAATATGTAATTAACTTTTAAAACTCAGCAATAATAATGTAAAAAAACCAAACACCAAATTTAAAAATGAGAAAAATATTTGAACAGGTATTTCACCAAAAAAAGATACATGGATGGCAAATAATAATATGAAAAGATACTCAATATCATCAGTCACCACATGAATTAAGGAAATACAAATTAAAACCATGATAGATTCTACTTAACACCTATCAGAATGTCTAACATTAAAAAAAATACCAGATTTTGGAAAGGATATGGAGAAACTAGAATGCTCATATTCTCCTAGTAAAATATAAAATGGCACTATCTTTTTGAAAAATATTTTGGAAAGTTCTTAAACAGTTAAGCATGCACCTAACAATGAGTCAGCTATCCCACTTGAAGAGAAAAGGAAATAAAGACTTGTACAGGAATGTTCATAGCAACTTTATTTGCAATAACCAAAACCAGGAAACTATTGAAATGTCAGCCAACAAGTGAATGGATGAAACAAATTGTGGTACATCCATACAATACTATTCAGCAATAAAATGAATGACCTATTGCTATAACAACAACATAGTTGATCTCAAAATGATTATTCTGAGTCAAAGAAGACACATCAAGAAATAATCATACTGTATGATTTCATTTATATAAAACTCTAGAAAAGACAAACTAACACATAATAATAAAAAGCCGATACATGATAAGATGAGGAAATGTGATACAGAAATAGATGCAAAGAAGGAATTACAAAAGGGAAAAAGGAAACGTTAGGTGTGATGAATATGTTCACTGTTTTGATTATGGCGATAGTTTCACAGATATATGCATAGGTCAATATGTATCTGATTTTACGCTTTAAATATACATAGTAGATTATATGTCAATTTTGCCTAATAATACCCATTAAAATAAAAATAAAAATGGGTTAAAGACCTAAATGTAGGATCTGAAACTGTAAAAATCCAAGAAGAAATTAGAGGCAATAATTTCTTTGACATTACTCATAGAAACATTTTTTCTAGATCCATCTCCTCAGACAATGGAAACAAAAGCAAAATTGAACCATTAGGACTACACCAAAATAAAAAGCTTTTGCACAGTGAAGGCAATGATCAATAAAACAAAAGAAGATATCTGTAAATGATATATCCAATAGGGGGTTAATATCCAAAATACATAAAGAACTTACACAACTCAGACCAAAAAAACCCAAATAATCTGATTAAAAAATGCGCAGAGGACCTGAACAGACTTTTTTTCCCCCCAAAGAAGACATTATTTGGCCAAGAGACACATGTTAAGATGCTCAACATTACTCGTCATCAGGGAAATGCAAATCAAAACCACAATGAGATATCACCTCATGCCTGTCAGAATGGCTAAAATAATTAAAATTAAAAAAAACAAACAAACAAGAAACAACAAGTGTTGGAAAGGATGTGGAGAAAATGGAACATTCTGTACTGTTGGTGGAATGCAAATTGGTGTAACGGCTGTGGGAAACAGTATAGAACTGCCTCCAAAAATTAAAAATAGACTTTCCATATGATCCAGTAACTCCACTACTGGGTATTTACCCAAAGTAAATGAAAACACTAATTTGAAAGAATATATGCCCCTTTATGTTCATTGCAGCATTATTTACAATAACCAAGATATGGAAGCAACCCAAGTGTCCATTGATAGATGAATGAATGAAGATGTGGTGTGTGTATGTATATACATATATATACATAATGGAATATTATATATGTAATATAATATGAGGTGTATGTAAATATACTATATATATAATGTAATGTATATATTATGTAATATAATGTAATATCATGTGGTATGTATATATATAATATATATAATGAAATATTATTCAGTCATAAAAAAGAATGAAATCTTGCCATTTTCAACAACATGGATGGTTGTAGAGGCTACAATGGTAAGTGACATAAGTCAGATAGAGAAAGACAAATACCATTTCACTCATATGTTGAATTTAAGAAACAAACAAATGAATAAACAAAGAAAAAAGAGATAAACCAGACTTTTAAATACAGAGAGGAAACTAGTGGTTGCCAGAGGGGAGGTAGGTGAGGGGATGGGTAAACTAGTTAAAGGGGACTAAGAATACACATATCTTGATGAGCACTGAAAAATGAATAGAATTATTGAATCATCATATTATACACCTAAGACTAATATAGCACTATATATTAATTATATTACCTAAGAAATAAAATACAATAAAATTTTGTTTTCTGTTTTTGAACTTTACATAAATGAAATCATATTGTAGGAATTCTTTTGTTACTTGCTTCTTTCATTTTATCTTTTTGACATTAACCCTGTGGATTATAGTTTATTTTCACTGCAGTACAGTATTCCTGTGTATTATAAATGTATCACAATATATATGTCGATTTTGCTGTTTTAAGCATTCAGGATCATTCCAGTTTTTGGCCATAATGGACAAAGCTGTTTTACACATTCATGTACTTGTTTCCTGGTGCACATTTGGAAGTGTTTCCCTGATTCCTCGGTGAAATTTAAGATGTTTACATGCTCAAATTTTCTAAGGAATGCCAAACTGTTTTCCAACATGGTTGTTCCAATGTATATACCCACAAGCAGTGGATGTGATTTCTTTTAGTCCAAAAATTGACCAACACACTTGATATGCTCTATCTCATTTTTTTATAGCTGCCAATCTGATGTATGTGATTGTCTCAGTCAGCTCTGGCTGCCATGACAAAATACAAAAATAGACTAGGTGGCTTAAAAGCAGAAACTTATTTTCTCACAGTTTAGGAGGCTAGAAGTTTGAGATCAGGGTGCCAGCACCATCAAGTTCTGGTGAGAAACTGTCTTCCTGCTTCGCAGACAGCCACCTTCTCACTAGGTCCTCAAGTGGCAAGAGAGGGATCTCTCCCTCTTCCTCTTCTTATAAGGCCACTAATCTCATCATGAGGGCTGCACCCTCATAAGCCAATGTAATCTTAATTACCTTCCAAAGGCCTCATCTCCAAATACCATCACACTGGGGTTTAGAGTCACAACATATGAATTGCTGTCAGTCCATTACAGCTGTGGTTTTAATTACCAAATTACCTAGTTACTAAATAAGTTGATCATCTCTTTTATGTAATTAAGGACTGTGTTTTGCCTTGGCTATAAAATCCCTGATCATATCTTGCTTATTTTTCTATATGAGTGTTTGTGTTTTTTTTATTAATTGATAAGTATTATACTGAATATATACATATTCTGGGTTTATTCCTTTATTGGCTATCTGTGTTATAAATATTTTTTTAGTTTGTGGCTTATAACTTTATTCTATAACAATTTGGTCAATATAATATGTTAATTTTAATATAATTAAATTAATAGTTTTTACGATGTTTAAAATTTTGTGTGACTTCGTAAAGAGTTCTTCTTTCCCTAGGATAATGTCATAAAAGTATTAGCTTACATTATTTTTCACAAAGTTTATAAATTGCACTTAATCCACTGAAAATTAGGAATTTTTGTTTATTTAAACCAATAACTGGTCAACATGAACATACTTTATAACCATAATGACCATGAACATAATGAATATTAGAAAAATGCAAAGATACTTAATCCTTGATGATGTCACTGAATCTCTAAGCCCTGAAACCATCTATTTCCAGACTTCTTACTATGTAATATTATAATGTTCTTTTTTTTTTTGCCTTTATCTAATTGATCATTTTTTTTCTTTCTTATTCTCAAGTTAGTTAACATACAGTGTAGTGTAATCTTGACTTCAGGAGTAGAACCCAGTGATTCATCTCTTACATATGACACTCAGTGTTCATCCCGAAGAGTGCCCTTCTTAATTCCCATCACCCATTTAACACCCCCTGCCCCCTCCACCATGAACCCTCAGTTCTCTGTATGTAAGGGTCTCTTATGGTTTGCCTGCCTTTCTGTTTTTATCTTATTTTTCCTTCCTTCCACTATGTTCATCTGTTAAGTTTCTCAAATTCTATATATGGGTGAAATCATGTGACTTCTGTCTTTCTCAGACTGACTTATTTTGCTTAACATAATACCCTTCAGTTCCATCCACGTTGTTGCAAATGGAAAGATTTCATTCTTTTTCATCACTGAGTAATATTCCAAGATATCTAGATAGATGATAGATAGATAGATAGATAGATAGATAAATAGATATCTTGTCATTTGCAACAATGTGGATGGAACTGAAGGGTATTATGTTAAGCAAAATAAGTCACTCTGAGAAACTTAATACACACACACACACACACACACACACACCACATCTTCTTAATTCATTTGTCAGTCGATGGACATTTGGGCTCTTTCCATAATTTGGTTATTGTTGATAGCACTGCTATAAACATTGGAGGCATGTGCCCTTTCAAATCCGCATTTTTGTATCCTTTGGATAAATTCCTAGTAGTGCAATTCCTGGGTTGTAAGGTAGTTCTATTTTTAATTTTTTAAGGAACCTCCACACTGTTTTCCAGAGTGGCTGCACCAGTTTGCATTCCCACCTGATCTACTCTTGTCTGAATATTCCATTACTTGCAGCTAAGTTCTCACTATTTAATAAAAGGTGTTACAATTGCTTGGGCACTTTTTCCTAAGTGTGATTGGGAAACAGCAGAAAATTCAGGGCAAACTAACAACCCCGATCCAATTGGTTTTTATCTTATTACAGGAGTTTGCGTGGTGAATTTATTGATACATAATTAGACCAATTACTCTCTTTGTCTAGGATCCTTTTCTAATTATGATTATGACATCAGAGTCCAAAAGAGAAAAGAAAGTTGTAGGTGTGTATTCTAAAAGAAGACTGAATGCAGCCTTCACCCTTGGCTCCTCGTTATCAATACTGAGCATCAGTAATCTCTTCAAACAGCTCCCCTGGAGCAGCCTTGATCATGGGGGTTGGCAGGATCTGAGAGAGATTTAATGCACTATTAGTAGTACACATGATGCCATTCTGAGAGCACTGCACTTGGCAGAACATTACTGCAACCGAAGGGCTATATTAATGTCTTATGAGGCTGTAAACTTGTTGAAAATGCACCTGAATTCTCAAAGGTAAGGAAATGAAGATGTAAGTAAGCCTGGGGTGAGTGTTTAGCTTTGCAGTTTATTTTCTGCTTAACAATAATGGGAGATGGAGTAGCAAACTACTATTACTTGTGATTCATGCAGCAATCCTCTAATACCAGAGGTGAACAACTTTGGGAAGATGAAGCTGTTTGCATCTTTATACCCAAGAGAGTGATCTTCAAGATCTGGACTGTGCAGATTTGACAGCGTGAGCCATCAGACCATTTAGAGGAATTATGTGCAATTTGTTCCAATTAATATGAAAGCCTAGCGTTCTCCAAAAGTACCTCCTAGGGTGAGCAGTGAATGGATTGATATTTTACAGATACTGTTGATTAGGTTAGCCAGAGCATAAGGCATGATGACTATCAGTCACCAATTATTATGCTTAATGGGTATAACAAAGTCTCTCATTCTCCAGTAAAATAGCTTTTTGGCCTGACCTTTAAAACCCCAAATAACTTTATTTCTATTCAATTCCTTTTGTAGGATATGACCTCCAAATAAAACTTACCAGTTAGCCAAGTTTGGTGATAAAACCCCACGCAAGAAGAGTGGCAGATCAGATCTCAGACACTATGATATTGGGAAATGGGGTAGACCTGGGACCAGGGCTGACAATACCTCAATGTACTGTGTGAATTTAAGTAGATTATTATCTGTGCCTCCTTTTCCTCATCTGTTCCCTAATAGCAGAAGTTGAACTAGATTTCATCTATAAAATGATATGTGTTCACTTTCTTCATGCTGAATTCTGCAAACCCATAATATTATGCTGCCTTTGTCAGTGTTCAAGACAGTCCCTCTCATCATTCCCCTTAACAACTTCCATTAAGCAACTAATACAATCCCATCTCTATTGGAAATTTTTTCTTAGTTCTCAAAGAAATGTTGGAACTCATAATCCTGTTACATCTAAAAGTCTCTGTATATGTGTGGTTTTGTTCAGATAAACAGGAAAAAGATAGAGTATGAACTGACATTTAGAGTGAGAAAATCACTCTTAAAGCACATGTATATAACATTCCACAGCCATGTCTATAATATTATATTGGAAGTTCACTACCTGCTGTGTATCAGGTAGAAAAGATGTGTGAGGAAGGGAGTTCCATGAAGATTCTATAGTAGTAGAAGCAAGGGGATCATGGTCACCTGGTGTGGCCTTATAAAGCCCTTCAGGTGTACCACTCATAAAGCTGTGCCAGAGACACCCAGTTGGGAGGACCAAGCAAAGTGGGGGGTGGGGGCACAAAACTGGATAATGCATGCACAACATAGGACTTTTTTAATGGGAAATCTTTGCACTGGGATTTCCTATAGGCCTAGCTGAGACTTTTTCAGAGTTACATGCAGTATGAAGTTCTTCCTACTCAATTCCTTCCTTTCTCAGATGTCAGACCTGCATCAATCATGATCTGAAAATTTCCCTTGTTTGCTCCTACTGTCTCCTTTATGCTTCATAGGCTTTCTCCCTCTCCTCCCAGTAAAGCTTTTGCACATCTAATTCCATCTTGATGTTTGCTTCTTAAGGATCTAGCATAACACATGTGACTACTTGGAATAAGTAATATTTCAGACTCTCTGGCATCCAGGTGTGACCATATGACTACATAGCTAAAAGTGCATATTATGTGTTATGACCTTGAAGTGATCTAACAAGAGTTTGACCATCTCTTCCTCATGGCCTCCATCCTGCTAGCTAGAATGTGGGCATAATGGTTAGATTCACAGCAGCTAATTCAAATCATGAAGTAGAAGCAATATATTTAGGATTAGGGCTACATATCCCTGATGATAGAGAAACTGTCATATCAGCCTAGATGATCCATATTTGCATAAAGGAGAAAAATAGTCCGTGATATTTTTGCTTTTCTATCAAACAACACAATGTAATCTAATTCATACAGGTCCCTACCCTTCAGGGAGGTGGGGAAGAGGCAAATAAAACATTCATTAAACAGGAACCAATGCATGGTGGCATGGAATAGTGTCTCTCTCTCTCTCTCTCTCTCTCTCTCTCTCTCTGTTTCTCTCTCTTACAGACACAAACACACACACACACACACTCACACACTAAAAACTCTAAGAAAGGGGGGAATCATTGCCATCTAGAATATTTGGGAAGGACATAACCTGGACTTTGAAAGACAATTATGTGTAGAGAGGAAAATTGTACACTGGGAAAACAACCTGAACATACTATTATTTTAGGGTTAGAGAGAAACTACCCTGAATGCAATAGAGGTGATTTGGTGGCAAAGAGTGAAATACAATTAAGTGGGGGAAATCTTGACAATTCTGCTTAGGCAATATATCCTAAAGAAACCTGCCTGGTTATTTGCCTTTTGGTTGAGGTCTATCCCCTGCCCTTCTCTACTCTGCTGTGTGTTACAAGGATCTGATCCCTCAAGCCACACTTACCAGGCTTCTCTGACCAATGTCTTCTTAGCTGGGTTTGGCCAATGGGAAGTACTGGCTAGATTCTGGAGAACAGGAAGATAGACAAAACCAGGGTATATCTTTACCTTACTCTTTTTCAACCCACATCTCCAGCAGTTGTTTTGTCTTCTCAGTAATTCAAACTGCTGTACAGCCCTAACTCCTGGACCCAGGCATACTCTTTCTTCCCTGTGTTCCTCTTGCCCTAGGGGTCATACTGGCTTCCTGTGGTTGCTAATCTTGGTGTCACCTCACTTTTCTCCTTTTGTTCTTGCAGCACTTCTGACGCCTTTGTAACCAATTTTCTGTGTTAAATTCCTTCTATTGAATTACCTGGTTTAGCAGATGGTGTTGCTATCCTGTGCATATGCCTGCAATGTTCATTTATATACACCAAAGGCTGCTTAATGTAAACATTTGCAGTTATTGGTCTAAATATTTTATTTAGCCACAAGAGCACATTTGGTCAAATATCAGGAAAGCCAGAAGTGACAAAGAGTCAGTGTCCCCAGAAGCAGATCATGATGGACAGGGAGCTGGTACATAAAAACCAGATTCCTCAACCTGAGGCAGAGGGTGGTGGGTAACTCTAAGTTGTATACCACATTTTTTCTCCTATTTCCCTAGAGGGATTGAATTCCAGCTGCCCAAGGTGGTAACTGGCTTGATAACATATACTTTTTATGTTAGCATCTCTCTCCTCCTTGTTTTACTTCCCCACTTGGCTACCAGTCCACCAAATAAACTACATGTACTTGAATTCTTGTCTCAGGGTCAATTTCTAGGGAAATCCAAACCAACACAACTGGCTTGGGTTTGATATCTCAGGCAAGGCACTAAATGATGTAGATAGAACCCTTTCTTAAACTTCCAGGCCCACCCATTGTCCACAGCTTCCTGTGTAAAAAACTTTATCATAGAAGCACTTAGTGCAGAAAATTGAAGTTGCCCATTTACATTTCTTACATCTTTAAGAAATTGTAATTCCGCCACTTAGGACTTTTTTTGACACCAAATAGTAGTTTATTAAGTATTTGTTGTATAAAAGAATGAAGAAGTCTGGGAAGGGAAAATTCTCACCATTGTTCTCAACAGAGCACCTAGCAGGTCAGAAGATAGTCAATAGGGACACATGGGTTACTCAGTCAGTTAAGGGTCTGATCCTGGTTCCAGCTCAGGTCATGATGCGTTTTTGTGAGTTCGCAGTTTGAGTTTCCTGAGATGGCAGGGCAGAGCCTGCTTAGGATTCTGTCTCCTTCTCTGTTCGCCCTTCCCCACTAGTGCTGTCTTGTCTCTGTCTCTCTCAAAATGAATAAATAAACTTTTTAAAAAAGAAGATGCTCAGTAAATATCTATCAGTGGAATTAATAACCTAATGGATTTGGTGATGACTAACTTGGAGTTTAGATTTGGAGGCTTGGGGCTGCATAAGATAAGATAAGATAAGATAAGATAAGATAAAATAATCTTGGATAAGATAATCTTGTAGCAAGAAGATTATACTTGACAAATTTGAATAGAAGAAATACAAAATATAAATTCTAATGAGATAATTTCTTATGATTTCTTTGAAAATGACAGGAGTCAAAAATCAAGGAGATATCCAAAGTAATCAATGAATACTGATTGATGAATATTGATGATGAATATTGATGATATTGAATAATGAATATTTCAAAGTCAGATCAAAATAGAGCATTTAGATAAAGGCAACTAGATATAGACAGAATATTTGCTATATACAAATATCTTCATGAATGATACACTGAAATTAAATTTATTTAAAAATTCATTTTAAAATTAGTTTCACCATCAATGTGACTTACTAATTGCAATTTTTTTCTCAAAAAATAAATTCCGTGAAGTTTGCATATTTTTGCAGGCTTAAATTTTTTATTTAGTCTTTTAAGAAAAGATTTAGAATTATCCCTCCCACTCCCTTCATTAGTCCAATGTATAAAAAATCAAAAAACATTTGATTCTTAAAAGTTTCTGTTGAAAATCCAAACATAACTCTTTATGATAGTCTTATGAGTTTCCAGAATCAGGTCTTTCAAAAATTTACATTCCTGATAAATGATTATGGGCAGATACAACAAAATGCCTGGTGCTACATTATAAGCATTATATGATAAAAGTACCCATCAAATACTGTCTGTTTGTTTTTAACAAACATTTTCTAAGATAAAAATTCCATGTCATGATCGGGCGCCTGGGTGGCTCAGTCAGTTAATCGTCCAACTCCTGTTCAGGTCATGATCTCATGGTACTTAGTTTTCAGGCTCTGTGCCTACAACTCAGAGCCTGAAGCCTGCTTCAAATTCTGTGTCTCCCTCTCTGTCTGCCCCTCCTCCACTCACACTCTGTCTCTCTGTCTCTCAAAAATAAACGAACATTAAAAAAAAAAATCCATGTCCTGAATCCTCAGGAAAGCCAGACATCAGTGACACTGACTCTTGATGAAGGAAAAAAAAATCAATCTGAAAAGATTGCTTACTGTTTAAAGCTACTTGTCTGCCTATTTCAGGCTCCATGGTAAACCTTTGTTTTTGTCCAAAGATTCTCATTCCTGATGAAATCCCAGGTAGTTGTACATTTGGATAAATAGCAAAAACAGCCTATCTCAAGGCAATCCTCAGCAATGTGATCTATGCATTACAGTATTTTATCTAAGTAATAACTCTCAAGAGGCCTTGGCACAGAAACTAAATTCACTGGCATCCATTTTATTGCATTAAATGGATTGTTTTACCAATTTATACAAACCTATTATAAACTATTATGTATTAAACATAAATAATAGATCTATTAAGACATAACACTATTAAAAATAATAATAGATTTAATATCTATGAAGCATATAAAGAGAAAATTTTCAGAAAAGAGAGTCCATCTTCCTAGTTCAGTCTACATCAACTCAACCTTCTTCCTGCTATCCACAACTTAAATTCAAATACACCATAGGAGACAGATAAAAATGCATCATCTTATTTTGTTCCCTACTTACTTATCCCCTACCTTTCTTTTCTGTTTTACATTCTGCTAAAGCTGCATCTGGTAGAAAGAGTCTTTCCTGTAAGTTGATACCATTTTCCTATTATTTGCCTGCCTGTTCACCATCATCATCCCTGTCTGAGACATTAATAAATTGAGAATATGAGAAAATGATGAGCAAATGATGAAAGTAGTTTACAGAGCCAGTCAAATTAGGTTTTACATAACTCCAATCAGGTATCATTCCTTTTAAACAATCACACAGATTTAACACCAATGTTGGAAGAGAGTGTAGAAATCTCTTTCAACATCTTTAATTCACACATGAGAAAGCTGAGGTGCGTAAAGTTTAAAATGACCAGCAAAGATCATGTTATTGCAAGTTACTGGCAGAGCACCCAGAGCCCAACTTCTCTGCCTCTCATCTCAGGAGATTGTTTTCATTATAGAATCATCTTGAGTTTTTCAGTTTCTTTCACATTACAAGTTGCATGTTTGGGCTCTCATGACTAATATTATTTTCCAAAAAACAATTTTAAATAATATTTCATTGATAAAACTTTAATTTGATACTGACATAAGATTATTTATTCAACTACTGTTGCTCAACAAATTTTATCAAGAAAGCACTATTCTAAGTTCTGAGAATTATACAAGTGAATAAAACAAGCAAAATCCCCTGCCTTCATTGGAACACATGATCTAAATTACACATTACAATTTACAGGTATCATATTCCATATTGGTCAGTGAAGTTGTGTCTTTGGTTAGAACTGTTTTAGATGAGAGTTTATGCCATTTCTGAGAAAAAAATCTAAGTGACAAGAGCAGCAGCAGTTTTTCTAGTTTCAAAACCAGAATTACAGTGTACAGATTAGGGAATAAGGCAAACAAAATATAGGATAAAGATAGGGACAGCTTTCACAGTGCCAGGCTTGTGGGAAGACACGAGTCTGACTGGTAAATGCCACTGAATTCAACAAATGTTTATTCAGCTCCCATGTGACTCTTAGCCCTGGTATCTTGTTTGCTATTTAATTACAAGCACCTAGAACTGTGTGTGCCACCTCATAGATGTTCAATGAATATCCTGGATATGAAAGAATGGATAATGTAAACAAGATATTATACTAGATTACAGAGATACAAAGATGAATAAAATATGGTCCCATCTTGTAAGCTTCTCATAAGGGATCATAAATATAATATTTATTAAATGTCTTCTATTGATAAAACACTATGTTAGGCACTGCATTAGGGAAAAATAAAAACAAAGCGCAATCCTTCTCTCAAGGAGCTTTATAAGAAATATTTTGAAAAATAAGACCATGGACAGATTCCACCTTTTGCTGTTGGGAATTAGAACAATTTTCTTGAGACAGTGATATTTGAGTTGGGTCCATGACGTCAGTTGGACTATTACGATCTCTCTGTGCTAATTCTCAGTAAGAAGCTTTTAAGAAGGCTTAGTCAAATAAGAATTGAACTAATAAAAGCCCTTAAAAAGGAAAATAATCAAATACCTAGATAAGGCTTAAGGTCATCTTTGGCCTCTTGTATAATAGCTCTCTCCATCTTAGCAAAATCATTCAAAATGAGGTGCAGTTCCCAAAATAGAATGTGTTTCCTTTTTGTGTCTCCTTGTCTCTGACAACTGTTGTTTTCTCTGCTAAGGATGACTTCTCCAAATCTATCCTGTACTGTGTCTCTCCAAGACTATCCTTAGGTTGATTTGCTAGGAGGATTCATAGGACTAAGCATATAGTCATACTCACAGTTGTGATTTATTACAGCTAAAGGATATAAATAAATAGGAGCAAGGAGTGAAGTCTGAAGGAAACCAGGTACAAGTTTCCAGGATCCTCTCCCAGTGGAGTCACATAAGATGCATTTAATTCCCCCAGCAATCAATTGTGACAATACCTGTGAATTTTGCCAGAGGGAAGCTACTTAGAAATTCAGTGCCCAGGGGGCACCTGGGTGGCTCAATTTAGGTTAAGCGTCCTCTTCTTGCTTTCTGCTCAGGTCATGAACGGAGTCCCACATCGGCTCCCACGCTGGGCCTGGAGACTGCTTGGGATTCTCTCTCTCTCCCTCTCTCTATCTATCTCTCTTTCTCAAATAATAAGTAAACTTAAAAAAAAAAAAAGAAATTCAATTCCCAGGGTTTTTAATCATGGCTGGTCATGTAGGTACCTCTGCCCAACACCCCAGCATGTACCAAATTTCCAGACTCCCAGAAGGAAACCAGGTGCTCAGCAAAAGCTGTATTATTTGTATAGATAGTTTAGGCATAGTGAGCCATGCTTACCAGGTAGGAACAATCCTAAACCTAAGTTTCCAGACATGAGTCAAATTTACAAGCAGAACTTCATATGGATATGAGTCTCAGTCTTGCTCTGTTGACTCTTTCCTGTGCACTTTGCATTCCCAATTCTGAAATACAGTGCTAATGAACATAGACTCAACATAAACATCTTGTAGTAAATACTCCCCTAAGACATTCAGGTAAAATTGATCATTCTCTCCCTTCTACTACTACTATAATGGGTGTATAATTCAAAGGTAACTGTGTGACATGATGGATGTGTTAATTAGCTTGATTGCGGTAATCATTTCACAAAACACATGTGAAACTTCTTGAAATTTATGTCATTAATCTTATGTGATTTTTTAAAGTTTGCAACAATCTTACAAAGGTTATGGATAGTATTCTGATTATTTTTATGTCAATATGACAATCAAAAAACTTCAAGTGACAGCAATAATTGAAAGGCAAATTTAACATGAGTGACACAATTATTGAAAATTAAATTGCAATCTTTGTTCCCTTGCTCAGCTTCCACAAAATATTATGAATTTTCATGTTTTCAAATAGTACAGGTATGGAAAATATCACACTGCTTCCCTTGCATTACCTGAAATAAGAGAGTAGTCAAAAAATCATTTAATGTATTAATTTTACCTAAAACAGAGTTCAATATTTATTTATAAATTACTAAAGTATGAAATATAGAAACTCCGTGATTGTTTCTCTCCTGCCTAGAAATATAGCTTAGTATGTTAGCCCTGGAGAAATTCAATAAAAGTTATGGAATCGGTCTTAAATCAACCAATTGGGTAGCAACTTCTCCCTAATACTTGCTTTGCATCAGAATGTGAAAAATTGTAGAAAAATTGTAAGTGCACACTTTTGCTCTGTAAATCTTTAGTTTTGTGAGGCTCTTATGAATAAAATATCATTTGACTTTAGCCTTCCTTAGAATAAAAATATGACCAACAGTATCAGAGCTTATACTGAGAATTGTTCTGGGCCCAGAATATAAGTAAAAGGTGGCCATTCTCTTCTTATCTTAATTTTTCTCACATATTTTATCCATACGTTGGAGTTAAATCAATACCAATAATGAAAGACCACATAAATTGCTTATTATTTGCACTATGCCTATGCCTGACATGAGCCCATGGAGATGTTTGAGAAATGAGACATCATCTTATATGGGCACACAGAAGAGGTCACTTTGTTATGACTAAGTCCTAGGGATTGTCAGTCTAAGCTTAAATAACTCTTAGGAAAGGGGAAGTGTCTCTTGAATTTTGGAATTTTGTATATGGTTTAGACCTATACTATCAAAAAAGAAAGTTAAAAAATTTGGCTGAAACTCTGAAAAATGAAGAATACCATTATTTCTCTAGACATTGGTTTGTCTTCAGCTGCATCTAAGAATAAGGATTTAAACTGTATTCATAAACCATATAGTTTAATTTTTTGGATAAGAAGAGGAAGTGCTCTGAAGCATGAAAATTTGTCTAAGCTACTAATTCCATAGCTGTTCCCTCATGCAGGGAGTGACTTCAAGATGATTAAAATTATCAGAAGTTCAAGAGAAACTTTTGTCATTTTATGCATTTACTTTGTTTTTGTTTTTAAATATTATATATATATATATATATATATATATATATATATACACACACACACATTTGATCAGAACTATTTAAATACCATTCTACCTAGGGACAAATTAAATAAAAGACATTCTCATTTTTAGGATATTAGAATTTTAGAGTTCCAGAGATTCACAGTAATTATATGATCCAAGTCTCTTGTGGGAAAAATGAAATCCCTAGAAGCTAAGTGCCTTGCTCAAGTCATATAGCCAGTTGCTAGTAGATTCAGACTAAAATATTTTGATCAGATACAAGCTATTTATCATATCAACAACTTTCTTCTTTTTAAAAAGTCACTAAGAATTAGGAGTATGTACTCAGGGTAATTACTTTACTTTTCTCTCATTAAATATGCATTTTTAAAATAAAAGTTTTCCATTTTTAACTCATCTTATATTCAAATTTGATATGTATCTGAGTAACCACTAAAATTTGTGGACTCTTAGAACTTTGCTGATTACAAAAATAACTAACATCTGTAAAAAGCCTCATAAAATTTTGCATATACAGCACAAATGACACAAATATTTGGTTTTGTTTCCAAAATGCTGTAAAAATGCTATTAAAATTTAATTGAAAAATGTTTCTAATTACTCTTCACACATAATACAAAATGAAACAGGATGCTGACAGTATATTTAAAAAATGCATTGTTACTTTCCTTTTATGGCTTGTCTATACTTTGTCTAGTAGAAAGCAGCCCAGTAGAAATTCTGTGGTCTGGGAGGCTAAGCTTCTGGTTTATTAGATCTTCCCATTCTCTTCTCATTGTAATATTCTCAGCCAATTCAAATAGTACTATAGTATGTATGTGTGAGAGCTACACAGACATTTATGGACTGGTAGAGCAATGGGTTTCAATCTCAGAAAAAGAAAAAGAATATTTATTTTAAAAATGGAACATGAAGGACACCTGGGTGGCTCACTCAGTTAAGCATCTGACTTGATTTCCGCTCAGGTCATGATCTCATGGTCACGAGATCAAGCCCACGTTGAGCTCCTTGCTGGGCGTGGAGCCTGCTTAAGATTCTCTCCCTCTCCCTCTGTCCCCCCCCCCCCCCATTCACACATTCATGCTCTCTCTCTAAAAAAAAAAAAAAAAAATAGAACAAGAAAATTTAAGACAGGCTAGCATGTGGCTACAAGCAGCCTAAAGCCAATGGTGTCTGTAAACTCCATTTACTCAGCCCACAGAATGTAGATACATGGCCTTAATCATTATATTATACTACTAACCTGATATATTAACTTACTACATGATTCTGTCCTCCTCTGTTTCCATCCTCTTCCAGTGAGTACCTATTATTCTTCCGGATTACATGTGCCGAAGTGTTAACATAGGGTCTGGCAATTTTCAGGTGGCCAATAAAATCAGGCTTTCCTCTCATCATATTATGGAAGACATAGAGATGAAGATTGTGTAACTTTTTAAACCTAAACAGTACAAGAAATTATAGAAATATTACCTGGGCCACAAAGCTGGAAGCCATAATCCATATAATCTGGAAAGTGTAAATTTGCAGGAAGCTCAGATAACTTGGCTAACATTCCTTTCCATTACTGGAGTCCTGGTATTCATTGGAAAAGGTAAAATCCATGTTTAACACCATATTAAAAGTATCCTGAATGAAATGGAAAGTAGTTCCTGTGGGAGCTTCACTCCCGCTCTCCTTGTTTCTAAAATGATTAACCTTGCTTTCTCTGACAACTTCCACCCAGTGTACTAGATCTAGGGTTTCCCCTCTCTTCCTTTCTTTCTCTACTCTCTTTCCAACCCTTTTCTCAATCATCTGCTCCTTCTAAGTCCCAAGTCTGAGGCAGTGTGAAATGAAAACAGTGGCTAGCTGGTGGCTTTCACCCACTCCTTCCCTTTTAGTCTCCCCAGGACTCTTTGATCTTCCTTTGAGAATGGCCTTTTTCCCATATTTAGTCTAATTGCTTAGATTGGCCTGACTCTATGCACTGTTCTTTCCCTTCTCCCTTTCCTAACCCCCACTCCAGGAATGTACATGACACACAAACTGAACAATCACCATACTCCATCGTTTTGGAAACAATGATTGGGTCAGAGATACACATTTGACTTGCCTCTTCTGAAATTATTGAGTGAAGGGGGCTTTCACTTTGCTGGTGGGACAGAATTATGAGAATGTTGGCATGGAGTTGCTAGTAGACATGTCATTATAAGGAAAATCTTCGTGAAGAGTGAAGCTGCATGTAGGAAATCAAAATTAAGAGAGCGAGAGGAGACGGTGACATGGACTTGAGCACCTGGGACCCTGGAGTTTTTCAATTTATGTCAGCAAATAGATTTTGGTTTTGCTTGAACTTGTTTGAGTTGGGTCTTTTTATTTTCAAGAGAATAAATTCTAAGAAATACACTTTCTTTCTCTGGACTTCACCTTAAGTACAATTTAGTTCTCCTATTAATAAGAAGTTTAGAACTATGTCACAGCCACTCCTCCAACAAGAATGGGTTAGTTGAGTGCTTCTAGCTTAAAAGACCTCTCAATGTAAACAGTCATTTGAAGTCTACAGTCTATTTTGTCTATTCCGTGCCAACATACTCTTGAAAACAACGTGTCTAATCACTGAGTGGTGAATAATACATTATTAATCATTATTATACATTATTAAATATTATTAATATAAGTAGTATTAAATTATTTAGTCTCTTAAGTCACAAAACTTGTTACTTCATTACCTGGTCCATATATGGATACCATTTGAAAATGAAACCACAAGCATCAATTACTTAATAAAACTCCAGTTTATGAGAATTGGTATACAAAACATGTAAAATCTAGTCAAATGTACAATGGCATGCAGGATTTTTAATATAGGATTCCAGAAATTGCTGGAGGTAAAGAGCTTGAAGGGCATTGCAAATCAGACATTATAGTTATATTATTTATTCATTGCCATATTTAGTGCTAAGAGATGATTTTGTGACTTGAACTAAACAAAATTTCTGCTTGAGACTACAGTGCTCAAGAAAATGAAGGACATATTGAGAGTGTTGAATATACCCAGTATGTAAATATACAGTTATTTTGTGTTTGCTTCAAAGAAAGTGAAAATCAAAATCTTACTTACGCAAAAAAAGTTAAAATTTTAATTTGTTTTCTTTCTCTGAGGGCAGAAAAAATTTTCTTATGATTTATTTCACAAGAAATTTTATAGAAGATATATTTAAGAGTAATATGATATATAGTACATCTAGGGAGAAAATTAGCCTTTTTTTTTTTTTTTTTTTTTTTTTGGTAAGAGATGGTAGGTACCAGCTTTTTTTACTGTCTGAACAGAGGCTGTAGAATTCAGTATTCTCTATCAGTTTAAAAGAGGTTTTGAATTTTTCTCAGCAAATACAACAGGAGGATTAATTTGTTGAATCTGTACTCTGAGATGAAAATTAAACATGCTTTATATATATGGAAACTAATATAAACCAAATTATAAAAAAACATAGTCCTTATATAATCTTTATCCTTGATGAATTAGGAAATTGTATTGGCCTCAACTGGTTTTTTTTCTCTCTGTTGTACCATGTGATAGTCATTGATAACTATGGTCAAGTAGTTTCAGTGAAGTAACACATTCAGTTATTCATTTAACAAGTATTTATAGAGTGACTTGTATGCATTCAGAGCAGTAAACAGACTAGAGTGCCTATCCTAAAGGAGCTTACATGTTAGTAGAGGAAGACAGCAATAAACAAATAACAATTATATAAAATCAGATAATGGTAAGAGCTATGGAGAAATATAAATCAGAATAACAGGTATGAGGGTTAATTTTTAATGGGTCAAGTTGGCTAGGCCATGATTCCCAATTTTTGGTCAAACACCAGTCTAGATGTTTCTGTGAAAGAAAATTTTTAGTTGTGATTAACATTTAAATCAGTAGACTTTGAGTAAAACAGCGTACCCACCTCATCTAATGTGGGTGGGCCTCATCCAATCAGTTGAAGACCTTAAGAAAAAAGATTGAGGGGTGCCTGGGTGGCTCAGTCGGTTGAACGTCCGACTTCGGCTCAGGTCATGATCTCACGATCTGTGGGTTCGAGCCCCGCGTCGGGCTCTGTGCTGACAGCTCGGAGCCTGGAGCCTGCTTTTGGATTCTGTTTCTCCCTCTCTCTCTGTCCCTCCCCTGCTTGCACACTGTCTCTCTGTCTCTCTCTCTCTCTCAAAAAATAAACATTAAAAAAAAAAGTTTAAAAAAAAAGAAAGAAAAAAGATTGAGGTCCCTTGAAAAAGAAGGGATTCTGCTTCCAGACTGCCTTTGATCTCAATATTGCAACAATTCTGTCTTGAGTCTCCAGCCTGATGGCCTAGCCTATGGATTTTGGACTTGCCTGCCCCTACCATCACATGAGCCAATTTCTTAAAAAAATTAATCTTTCTCTCTCTTTTTGTATACACACATGCACATCAAACACCCTATTGTGAGAGAAATGGGAAGGGCCATAGTGAAAAAGTGATTGCTGTTTTACATAAGGTAATGAAGAAAAGTTGGATGAAGTAACAATTGACTGAAAGCTTACAGGAAATAAAGGAGCTAGCCCTGAGGTCATCTGTAGGAGGAATCTAAGAAGTGAGAATGGCAAGTACAGAGGTCCTGAGGCAGGAGTATGCTCAGCATGATCAACAAACAACACAGTAGCCCTTGTGGCTAAAGAGGAATGAACTGTAGAGAGTGGTCCAAGATGAGGTCAGACAGGTGAGGGAAGAGCTGATCTCACAGATACTTAAAAATTACTGGCTTTTACTCTGAGGAAAATGGTAAGCTGCTAGAGAGTTCTTTCAGCAGAGGAGTAAATGTGGTCTGACTCCTGTGATTATAGAGTTAACCTGAGTGCCATGATGAAAGTAGAATAAAGGGAACAAATGCAATAATCCAGGTGAGTGATGATTGTGGATTGGATTAGGATGGTATGAATCAAGTAGTGACAGGGATTACTTTCTGGATAAATTCTGTAAGTAGAGCAAACAATATTGGATCAGATGTGGAGTGTGAAAGAAAGGAGTCAAAGTTTTTGACCTGAGCAACATTAGAATAATGGAGTTGCCATTGACAGAGATGGGTCATGTTGAAGGGAGGAAAGCGGATGTGGGTGGAGAGCTCTTCTGTTAGGTTTGCTCATGCTTAGATTTGAGTTGCTGGTGATTCATCCAAGTGGCTGTGTGGAGTAGGAAACTGGCAGCAAGTGTGGCTCAAGGTAATAGTTGTGAGTCATTTGCTTCAAGACCCTAGTTATTAACTTGGGTTTTACTACTCTCAGGGGGCATTTGAGGAAAGTATTGGGGCTTTTTGGTTGTCATATGACTAGGGAGAGTAAACTGACATTTAGAGGGCAGAGGCCAAAGACTCTAGGATTCTCACAATACACGGGTCAGTTCTGACAGCTTTTGAATTTCCCTGGATTTTTCATAATTCTTGAACATCTTGCTGGAGTAAATTCCAGTGAGATCAACAATTTGTTTTCTGCTATTTTCTGGATTTTTCAGGAATGTGATTGCTATGCAAATCAATAGAATATTGTACATTGCTCTGTTCTCAGCTTCTCAAGAGCTTTTCATATCAGAAAGTGATATGATCAACAGTATCACCATTACTGATATTTGAAGTCTCAGTCCCTAAATGCCAGTCTGCCTTTATAGCCGTCATATTCAAATATACGGTGGTGGAGTTTTGAGACTCTTTAAAACATACTTAGAATCAAATACTATTAAATTAAGGAAGATATATTAAATAGAAGGATCTTCTAAAACATTATTAACAAATATTATAAAATATTTGCTCTACCGGTATTCCTTACATAATAAATATTTTATACCACTATAATAGAAATCTGTGCTGTGAAATCACTTATTGAAATTTTTATTGAGTGACTGCTTCTTTTTCTAGTTCATCTTCTATTCTTGATTGCCTATCAAAGAATATGGTCCTCAAGATCTCATTAAGAACTGGAAGCAATGAGTGGACTTCTAAATAAAGATGTATTTTATGTGATAATGTTTGTATACCATATAGAATACTTTTGACACAATACTTATTGATAAATATGGCTCAGCTCAGTTATAAGAGTAACAGAGTATCATATTTTTTCTCATTTCTGTCATTTTCATAGTCTGTAGTTTGACTCAGAATGTCTTTCTTACCTAATTGAAAATTATTTACCTCTTATCATAAAGCAAACCTCAGTTCTTTTATTTTTCTTTTTAATCCCCTAACTGTAGTTTTTACTTTAGCGTCCACCTAAAACCTTTGATTCTTCATTTACTGTTACTTCTGGTACAGAATAGCTTCTGGTCTTTTTATTCATCTTATAGCCCAACTTATTTATTACAAATCATTGCAAACATTTGTCTACTTCATTGTATGTCTTTTAGGGCAGTCAAGCCTATGCATTTTCATGTTGAAATATACACTATTTTATTATATGTATATTTTGTTATATTTTATTTTTATTTTATATTACACTTGCAACATTATATTGACTTTCATTAGTCATTTATTTTGGTAGGTTATATTTATCCATAGGTTAAGTTTTAGGATGGAAATATAGAGGTATTACCCAATAGTTGTTATCAAATATGCATAGCATTTGGTAGAGATAAAAACACCCCGCCTAGCAAATAATTGCTGTATTCGTCAGAATTCTCCAGAAAAGCAAAGGAGGTCAGGCTCTTGTTCTATTCAGGCCTTCAACTGAGGCCCACCCACATTATGGAGGGTAATCTGCTTTACTCAGGTCCACTGATTTAAATATCAACCTTATCCAAAAACACATTCACAGAAAAATGCAGAATAATATTTATCCTGTTTTACCCATTATATCACTCATTGTACTTTAAGATCTGTACAATATCTGTTTCCTTCAATAGAGTGAAAATTCCATGAGAAATAAAGATTACATCTGACTTTTTCTTCACTTCTAGGACTTCACACAGACCTTGGCACATAGTGGGCAATCAATTGGCCACTCTGTATTGCCATATTTCATCAAGCCAAACCCCTTTCATGTTGGTGTCTTCTTGAAGCTTTTTACACAACCAGGTAATGACTGTTAATTAGCTGAAGATGATCATAAAATACCAGAATTATAAAACATATCCCAATTTGAAAATCCTAAAACATTTTAAAAGACATCCCAGAATTGACAAAATGTGGTAAGTAATTACTCAGGCTCACAGATTTCAGCTACTAACTTCTGATATGGGCCCAAACCACAAAGAGGTTGACTAATAATGATTTGAATATTTCATTTTTCCTTCTGACATTTCAAATATTTGAAATTATAGACTTATTACAAGTATCACAATCTACCTTCTTAAATTTCTCTTAGGAAGCAAAATACTCAGTTGTGAAGTGCTTCATATTGTTCACTCCCCAAAATGCAACATAGAGATGCAATTGCCATAGAAAAGGGAGGAAACAGAAGAAAGCACTAGAGGCTAAAGAAGACCACATAACTGTGGATGGCCCTAGGTCACCTGCAACTCTCCCCACACCTTCAGACTCTGAACACTAAGTCTTTTACCTGCATTCTATTGGACACTTTAGAATTCTTTTACAATTGTTGTAGCTTCATATTTGAAAGATGGCATACGTTCCAAATAACACTTTGACATGAAATATTGAGAAAAATGTCAGGGGCCGTAGCATCTCCATTTTTTTAAATCTCCTCAAGTTTAGTGTGAACCATACGTATAAGTCTATTTTGAGTTGTGGAAGCTATTATCTCTTTCTCATGGCAATTCCCCATAACACATTCTAATCTCTTTCCCATCCTTCCTCTCCCACATCAAAAGGATTCCTATGGTAGACAGTGGAAGTCATTATTCAGAAATTCAAAAATGTACTAAAGTTTTCAATTATAGCCTCGGGGTGCCTGTGTGGTTCCGTTGGTTAAGCATCTATCAGACTCTTGATTTAGGGCTCAGGTCATGATCCCGTGGTTCACAGGATCTGGGCTGACAGCACAGAGCCTGCTTGGGATTCTCTCTCTCCTCTCTCTCTGCCCCTACACCACCCATGCTCGCTCTCTCTCTCTTTCTCTTTCTCTTTCTCTCTCTCTCTCAAAATAAATAAATAAACATGGAAAAAATTCAAAAAATAAATTATAGCCTTGATTACACACACACACACACACACACACACACACACACACACGTGCACACTGAGGATATTGCCTAATGGGATTACTTGACCCAGTGGTGGTTTCAGGAAGTGTCTATATCTTCTTGCATCTCTATGTACTGGCTCCATCCCCACCTCCTCATGCTAGAAGCTCTATATAAACTATAGCATCAGGCAAAGCCACTCACAGGTTTTTCCATCCTCTTTTCATGGGTATAAAAATGCTACCCAATTTTTTTTCTATTTAAACTTAGGTATAACATACAATATAAAGTTCACATACATAGACACCCCGTAACTACCATACAGATTAAGACGTAGCTTATTTCCAGACCCTAAAAGTCTTTCCAGTGTCCCTTGCCCCCACAAAGGTGAGCATTACTTCGATTTCTGCAATTATAGATTAGCTTTATATGAAGCTGTATTTAAATAAGTGGAATCCTATACAGTATGTATTCTTTGGCTTCTGTAACTCAATGTTATGTCTGAAATCTATTCATGCTGTTGCATTTTAGTTGTGTTATACTCCATTGTATGAGTATACCACAATTTATTTATCCATTTGAATGTTGATGGGCACTTTGGTTGTTTCCTGTTTTGGACTGGGAACTTTTTTTGTGGCAAAATATACATAACATAGAATGTATCATTTAACCATTTAAGTGTACCATTCAGTGGCGTTAAGTATACTCACATTGTAGTGCAGTCATCCCCACCCTCCATCAAAGAAAATTTTCACCTTCCCAAACTAAAACTACACCTAGAACAATAACTCCCTATTCGTCTCCCCCCCGCCCAGTCTCTGGAAACCTCCATTCTATTTTCTGTCCTTGTGAATTTGACTACTCTAGGTATATCCCATAAATAGAATCATACAATATTTGCCCTTTTGCAACTGTCTTAATTCACTTGGCATAATGTCTTCAAACTTTGTCTAGATTGTAGCATATGTGAAAATTTCCTTCCTTTGCAAGGCTAAGTAATATTCCTTTGTATGTATATACCACATGTCATTCATCCAGTCATCCGTTGATGGACACTTGGTGTCCTTCCACCTTTAGACTATTGTGGATAATGCTAAAGTACATGGACGTGCAACTATCTGGTCAAGTCTCTGTTTTCAATTTTTAGGGGTATGTACTCAGAAGAGAAATTGCTGGATCATATGGTAATTCTCTGCTTATTCTTTTTCAGAAACTTGCAAACTGTTTTCCACAAGTGGCTACACCATTTCACATTCTTACCAGTAATGCACAAGAATTCCATGTCTCTACCTTTGTTATTTTCTGTTTTTATTTTTATAATAGTCATCCTAATGGGTGTGGGGTAACATCTCATTATAGTTTTAATCTGCATTTTCCTAATGATTAGTGATGATGAGTATCTTTTCATGTGCTTATTGGCCATTCACTGATCTTCTTTGAAGAAATGTCTATTCAACTCTTTTGCTCATTTTCTTTCCATAATTTTTTTTTTTTTCTTGTTGGAGCTGAAGATTTTTGATTCCTTTCTCTTTGCAAGGGTAGAATTTTTTTCTTCACTTCTGCTGTTTCTGCACTCATAAAAAGACAACCCACTTACCTTTGTATATTCTCTCTCATTTCTGATCTATGAAAGTATTAATCTTATTTTAAACACATGAATGCATTTTTAATGTTCTTTTTTTAATATGTTACCCATTATTGTTATATGTTTGAATTAGAGGAAGAACATCAGATTACAAACTGCAAACAGCCAAATTGGAATTTTCTCTATTTTTCCACACGCAGCTTTTTAAGGGTTTGAGAAACATTTATTATGGTCACTTTAAAAAATATTTGTATAAATAAGGGTGTCTGGGTGGCTCAGTCGATTGAGTGTCTGACTCTTGATTTCTGCTCACATAAAGATCCCAGGATTGTGGGATCCAGACCCTCATCAAGCCACACATTGAGTTCCACACTGAGCGTGGAGCCTCCTTAAGATATTCTCTCTCTCTCTCTCTCTCTCTCTCTCCCTCCCTCCCTCTACCGTTCTCCCCCATTCATGCTCTCTATCTAAAAATAAATATTAAAAATTATAAAATATGTTTGTATAAATAAATACTAAGGAAATAAACATCCTGTACATGAATGTGAGTATTTTTAAGTGAGCATCATCTTATTGTTCCAGAGAGATCAGTATAGGAAGAAAGAACAGTGCATCCGGCAGATGTGTCCAGATAGGGAGGTGGGAAGTGGTAAGAGATAAAGCACACTTGCTCCACAAATAATCAAATTGTTCTGTTTTACCAAAGATCAAAAAGCTTTAAGACAGGATTTCTCAACCTCAACATTATTATTTTTAAATCAGATAATTCTTTATATGAGTGTCCAGTGCTTTGCAGGATATTTAGCAGCATCCTTGGTTTCTACCCACTAGTTTGCAACAGTATCCTCCCAGACATAACAATCAAAAATGGCTAAAGATATTTCCAAATGTGCCCTGAGGGTAAAATTTTCCCTAGTTGAGAACCACTGCTTTAGGGCTCTCAGTGCTACTTAGGGTGTGAAGCATACTTAGAGTCATTAGTCAATAGAGAGAAAGTGGTTCCCGTGGCAGACATCACGTAACATTGGGGTTATAGGGTAATGTAAGATATTTAAACCACACAGGTACCACTACAACTTTACTCAACCATGTTGCCTTCCAGGTTTTTCTTTTCTTTAATTAATATAAACAGGGATAGTAATGCTGTGTAACCACTCTGTATACACACACTAAAAGCACATATGGAAAGATCTAGAGAAAACAAAGAAAATAGAGTTTTCTAAACTAAAGGACATGGAAGTAAGTCAGTATGGTGACAGTACCTGGCAGATAAGCATCATCCAGGACAGAGGGAGATGCTTCACCCCAGAGGTAGGTTGGGAGACAATGTGGTGGTGATGGAACAGATGGGAAGTTACATAATTGGGGTTGATAATACAGAGAGGGAATGAAGTAACATCAGAACTTCAGAAGGCCTAAGTGCTTTTTTACAGATGTAGCCTTACATATGTAACATCAGTGTCATCCTACAATAGTCTTGCATGAAAAGATGCTGGAAACTTTTTTTACCTGAACCAGATGCCTCCCATCAATCCCAGAAGTATTTTATGCATGATACAGGGTCAGGCTTGAATGAATGTCTGATAATTTATTACCGGCTTCCCCAACCTAGCAGAGCTTCGTCCAAGTAGATTCAAGAACTCCTAGGTATGGAGCTAGAATCATGGCAATTTACCCAGAAGTCTCTGGGAGTCATGCTAACAGGTTTCTGACCTATGATTGAATCTCAGAGGGGTTTGCTTTGATTAAGTAGAATTAAATGAAACAATGTAAAGAAAGTTCCTGATTCATGAGAAGTAGCTTTATTATAATCTTTATTACTGTTATAATTGTATTGTTGTCCTTAAGGTAGCACAGTGCAAACACTTGGCATTGAGATTACTGATGGAAATAGGGCCCAACACTTTTTTCTTCTGGCCTCTCTTATAGCAATTACCCTGTAGAAGATCAGAAATTGGGTCTTTTGGTTGCCTCTAGAAGAGATATTTAAAGGATTATTTCTGCTTAACAGTCTTTTAGCATGTATCCATCAAAGAAATAATTGGAGCATTTAAGGAACAGAGCAAGATTATAAAACTAAAAGAAATAAAAATCTCCTTTAGACCTTTGCAAAAGATGTTCAGAAATGTGTCTACTCTGATAAGGCTAGGGATTTCTCCTTCAGTATGTTCCTATGGTCACTAAATTTCTTGAGGCAGATTTTAAAAAATCTTTTGAGTAGAACTAGTTTGAGAAAGTGGAAGAAGATGATTCAAGATTTCTTTACTCAGCATTTTAGTTCTGCCGTTTGGGAAACACAAGGAACAAAAGACTGTGTGGTCACACTTCATTTTAAACTATCACAGCTATTGTTAAAAGTACTATGTGTTTACTTGGTGTGATCCAGCTTATTAACAAGACATGGTTTATTCTATAGTTTAAAATACTATATGCAGGGCATTTGGCTGGCTCAGTCAGTTAAGTGTCTGACTCTTGATTTCAGTTCAGGTCATTATCTCAGTTCAGATCATGATCTCATAGTTCATGAGTTCAAGCCCTGCATCAGGCTCTGTGCTGACAGCATAGAGCCTGCTTGGGATTCTCTCTCTCCCTCTGTCTGTCTTTCCCAACTTGCAATTTCCCAATCTCTCTCTCAAAATAAATACATAAACATTTAAAACAATAAAAAAATAAAATTCTGTGTGTTTACTTTGTGTAAACCAGGCCAATAAACAGTAGGGGATTTGTAAGGTTTTCTCCAAAAGTTGCTGATAAATATTAAGGAAAACAATTTAAATTAATCTTCATGCATCACTTGCAAATTTTAAGACTATTTTTATCACCCTCTTTATCAGCTGTTCACAAAGTAAAAATAACAAATTAATATAAAATCAGGGAAAACTAAGAAATAATGACAATTCTGAATTTAATGTTGGTAAGCTATCAGAATATACACTAATTTTGTTAAAGTATAGATATGATGGATCTGTTTTTAGCAATCCATGTTCCAAGAACATGGAAAAGAAGAAAATTAAGCTTGCCATGTGGGAATTAATTATGAACTACCCAAAATGGAGTAAAGCAGAGGTATGCAAGGTCACTTACTATTAAGTAGTGGATCCCAGGCCAAAGTAAATCTAAAGAAAAAGCATATAATTTGGAAGGAGGATGAACTGGGAAAGTTGAAAAAGACGTGAGGCAAGAGCCCCCACTGGCTGTGTACAGGTCATTGCTGCCCAGAGCTGGGGTGTCCTGGCCCAAATCATCTGGCATCTCTGTCCTTATGGCTAACGTGGACCTCATGTGAAGGCAATTGTATATTAAGTCATTCAGTAGATGATTCATTTATGTAAACCCTTTGCTCTAATTTCATGTTTATCAAGCCACTATTTGAATATTATCTGGTATTTTAGGCATAAAGGAAAAATTGGAAATCACATCAGTGTGAGCATATCAATTGTAGTGATAATTATAAATAATAAATTGTGATTCTGTTTTACACATTATAGCTTGTGAGCCTGAGAGACTTAGCTTTGCTCCTAAAAGATGTATGACCCTTCAAAGGCTAATAGATCAAAGTTCTGATCCTGCATAGCAGCAATCTAGCCTCCAATCCGTGGTGGATTCACCAAGATTAATGTCACTTGGTAATGTTCCTTGACAGCTTCCAGGTGGCTTCTGTAGGCAACAGCCACCTTTCCAACTTCTTAAAACATCTACACAGTGTATTACTAGTTTTCATCAGAGCAATTAAATAAACCAGCACATTGATATTACCCTGAGTTTATGACTACTAATTGCGGTTTGGCTCCTAAGACTGCCAGATACTCTTCGTGCTTCTCTTATCAACTCATTCTTCCAATCTCTAAGGAAAATGTTTCCTATCTTCTTCACTTCCCCATAAACATCCCTTATCATTCACTTTCAGTGGATGACCTTCCTTCACACTGTACAACACAAAAAACAAAAGATATCAGAATTTTACTCATCTTCCCATCACTTAATCCACAAATTTATCTTTACCTGCAACTATTTCAGAGGAAAGAGCCTTCTATTTAAATCTCAGAGGTGCAAGTATTTCTACCAGGGATCAAATTTATCATGTTCTTGGATTTCATCCCAATTAGCACTCAGGAATTTTGTTCCGTCAAGTATCCTGCCTCCTTTATATCACTCTCTGATGGCTCTACTGGGCCATCCCTATCAACATTCAAATATGTTTTCCTTAATTAAAAGTAATAGAAATAAATAAATGAATAAGTTAAGTAACAAACTTATCTCTGTGCCCCATACCTCCTACCAAGTCATTATCCTGTTTCTCTTCTTGCTTTCATAGCCAAGCTTCTACAAGGAGTTGACCTTGGATTCCTCCCTCTCTACTTCCTTGCCTTCCTTTTATGCCTTAACCCATTATGATATAACATCTCCTTTAAAAGCTCACCTTCTGTAGTTACCACTGACTTCAATGCTTTTCCATTTAAAAAATGTTATGTTTTTCCTAACAAGGGATGTGGCACCATTTAAATCAGTGAATAAATCTCTTCATAAGACATTCTTCCCTTCACTTCTATGACTCTCCACTCTGCTACCCTTTTGGCCTCCTTTTTAGGGTCCTTGGGGTTTTTTCTTCTCTACCAAGATTTAGAAGCAAACTAGAGGGGGGCAATAGGGTGACTCAGTTGGTTAGGTGTCCAACTCTTGATTTTGGCTTCAGGTCGTGATCTCAGGATCCTGACCTCAAGGTAGTGATATCAAGCCCCGTGCTGGACTTTGTGCTGAGCGTGGAGCCTGCTTAAGATTCTCTCTTTCCCTCTCTCTCTGCCCCTCTCTTCCCCCTCCCAAATAATTTTTTAAAAAAAGAAACAAACTAGAGGAAAGGGAGTTGAAGTCTGAACTAATTGAGATCAATTCCTAACACCAGCAACTGAATAGAGGTTAGGGCCATTCCTGAGATGGGAAACACTAAAAGAAAAAAAAAAATTCTTAGGAATGGGAGGAAGAGCCCTTTACAATGGATTTTGAACGTGCTCATTTTGAGATGCTTGTGAGACACCAAACAGAGATATTTGGCAGGCATGTGGAAAAGAGGATTGGAATTCAGAAAATAGAGGGGAGATTGATAAGTGTTAAGAATTTTCTGATGGTAGATCATGTTTGAAAGTCTGAAATTAATACCATCATCCAGGGAATGAGTATATAGTAGTGTACAGTAAGATGGCCTGATACCCAGTTCCAAGAAATTCCAAAATACAAAGTTTAATAGATGGTATTTAGAGGATGGAAATGGATAAGACCACTTGGGGAAAATGTAAGGATTCTAAAGACAAGATGCCCAGGATCAAGTCCTGGGCTCAGCAAATTTTAAAGGCTGAATAAAGAAAAGGAGGCTCCTCCAAGAGAGTGAGAAAGAGTAGCCAATGAAGTTTAAGTACATGAATATTGAAGCCTCAAGGACAGGAGAAGGAAGTGTTTCATTTGTGGAAGGAAGGAAGGAAGGAAGGAAGGAAGGAAGGAAGGAAGAAGGAAGGAAGAAGGAAGGAAGGAAAAGAGAGAGGAAGGAAAACAGGACGGAGAGGGAGAAAATAAGGAAGGAAAGGCAGAAGCAAGGGGTGTTATAATTTGATTTGTGTGCCCAGAAAAGATATGTTGAAGTCATAATCCCAATACCCATGCATGTGACCTTATTGTAAAATAGAAGCTTTGTACCAAGTTAAGATGCAGTCATACTGAATTAGAGTATGTAGCTTAGAAAGGGAAATTTACACACAAACAGAAACAGAGGGAAGAGAGCCATGTGAAAAAAGAGGCAGAGATTGGAGCAATGGTGCCACAAACCAAAGATCTCCAAAGATTGCTGGCAACCACCAAAAACTAGGGAGAGGCAAGGTAGGAGACTTCTCAAGAGCTTTACGAAGGTGTGTGGTCCCACCTACAACTTGATTTCAAGCTTCCAGCCCTCAGAACAGTAAGAAAATAACTTTCTGTTGTTTTAAGCCACTAAGTATGTGCTAATTTGTTAGTTAGCATGAAGAAACTAATACGGCAATGGAGGAATATCAAGCTGACGTTCACAATGCATCAACATTGACATGAAGTTTTTCTCTCTTTGCAGGGAAGCATACACGTTTTTACTGAATTTCTTGTATATAGTCATGTATCGTGTGTTCTAGTCATTGATTTTCTTCAAAGACTTCAAAATTTCTCACATTTTATGTGAATTTTAAAATAGAAATTCCTACTTTATGTCCTTGAAACAAAACTCATTGCAAAGCAAGCTGTGTAAGTAACTCAGGGGAGGAGAGCATGAACTCTGTATCCTCTAGATACTGAACACATTTTATTTTACTTTTGTGCATCATTCGTGCCATGTTTCTCAGATTTCATGAAGACTCATGCTTTTTAAAAGTGTTCAAGAAGCACTAAAGGCTGAAATGATCTTATAGAAAATAACAATAACTGACTTTCCTCTCATTTTCCTCTCATTTTCCTCATTGAGGAAGAACTGAAATTATGTGTGGTTACAGGAATGACTGTTCCTGAATATGAATGTTAGCAAAGAAAAAACTCTGATTTACCTTTTGAAAGTTTAAATCAAGAGCAATAGTCATTTCCAAAGAGCAGTATATATTTCTGATTATAAATGAAATGCATGCACATTAGATGCAATTTGGAAATCCAGATAAGCACAGACACAAAAATGATGATCATTCACAATTCCCACCACTTAAAACAAACTACTATTAACAATGGAGTGGGGCGCCTGGGTGGCTCAGTCGGTTAAACCTCCAACTTCAGCTCAGGTCATGATCTCACAGTTTGTGAGCCTGAGCCCCACGTCAGGCTCTGTGCTGACAGCTCAGAGCCTGGAGCCTGCTTCAGATTCTGTGTGTGTGTGTGTCTCTCTCTGCCCCTTCCTTGCTCATGCTCTCTCTCTCAAAAATAAAAATAAAACATTAAAAAATTAAAAAAAAACAGTGGAGTGTTAACAGTGTTTCTAGTATTTTATCTATGCACATCATTTTACCATGGTTTAGGTCATGTTGTATATTTACTTTGGAGCTCTGGTTTTTACTGATAATATTGAATTTTTCTATATCACAGAAAGATTAAAAAGTTTTTTTAATGTTTATTTATTTTTGAGAGAGAGACAGAGAAAAAGCAGGGGAGGGCAGAGAGAGAGACACACACACACAGAATCCCAAGAAAGAAAGCTCCGGGCTCTGAGCTGTCAGTACAGAGCCCAAGGCGCGGCTCGAACTCACAAGCCATGACATCATGACCTGAGCCAAAGTCGGACACTTAACCAACTGAGCCACCCAGGCACCTATCACAGAAAGATTTTTAAATAATTTTTGATGGTGGAATAATATTCTATGGTTTAGAGCTCTCATCATTTATTTAACCACTCTCTATTACAACACATTTAGGTATTTTTTTTTTACATTATAAAACATGTTATAATGAACATAGATAGACATTTTAGTGCCCACATGTTTTGCTATTTCTTTAGATGTGGGATTACTGCTTAATTAGTAATAATATGTTGAATGAAAAGTATATTAACATTAAAAATGAAGATCAAAAATATTTTTAAATGGCTTTTATTTTGAGAAGGAAAGAAAACATATATGTCCCAAAGTTTTTGAAGAATCAATGCCAATCATTAGCTCTGATTAAAGAAGAATTTCTATACAAGGAGCTAAGATACTCCCCTACGCCCATCTAGGAATGGCAAAACAGAATCCTCTGGAATCCACAGGCACTAATTGATGAAATATTGTCAACTTCTGTTAATGTAGGAAATGCCATTACAGATGGAATTTCTCAGCAACATGCCATTAAAATTACAGTTGAAACTGACTCTCATTTCTCTTGCTACCAGAGTAAACCACTCTGCTAAGACGACTAAATTATTTGTGCAAAAGGAACTGTGACTATGTGTATATAATTAAACTATGAACTTCCATAATCATTGAAGAGCACTTTTAATTATAATCTCGGGGTGATTGCTTTGCAAATAACATAAATTACTCAATTTGAAAATGTGTGAATGACCTTAGACAAATCACTTGACACTTTAGTTTCCTACATGTAAAACAAGTATGATAACAAGTTGTGAGGGGGCAAATGGAAAAAATGTGAAAGAATAGGCTCATTTTTAAAGTTATTATGATTACCATTATAAATAAGGAACTGATTATCATAATTTGAATATTTAGAATTGCCAGTTCTTGCAAATTTTATCTACTGTAACACTACATTCTAAATTGTGTTTTCTGATCTTTTCTCCCCAAGTCTTACAAGACAGAAAGTGCCAATAACATATCAGTTTTACTTCAAAGTTCATAAAATCTTTATGTGAAAAAAATCACTGAAGCAATACTACAGGGATATTACATTCTGGGCTGCTGTTAATAACTTGTGTGGAATATTGGAATATTCAACAAATATAGCATATCAAATCCATAATCATTGCCAGAGGGGTTGTCAGAGTGCTTTTTTTCTCTCATCAATCTAATAAAGTTGACCATAAAAAGCTAAATTCATAAAACACTGCAAAACTAACTTTCCAGTCTCCTGTAAACATATTTTTGAATTTAGTAGTTTGTTTCCAATCTGAAATGATAGAATGTTTATCTGGTCTTTGGAAATTTTATTTAAGATGACAAGATTTAACATAAATGAGAATCCATAAATTGAGAATTATATCTTGCAGAAAACTTTGAAAACTTATGTGATTCATCTGACATACAGAGTCTGTTATATTGGCAAACAAGGAGCTGTAATGTCTCTTTTTTCAAAGAAAAGTATTACAAATAAGAACAAAGTTATTATATCTTAAGGGAAACTATTCTATTGATAGAAACTTTTAAATCTACTTTCCTTAGGTGTGCTGTTATAAAAAGGTCTTTAGGAACAAGTTTGGTAAACAGTGATCCCAAACTATTCTGATTTAGAGTATTTTGATTTCAAATGTGACACAGCTTTAAAGCTCTTCCCCATTACCCCTCTGTCTCTCTTTCTCTTTTTTCTTTAATTTTTGTTGTTTCTGTCAAAACCAAATTTTTTTAAACCAAACCTTTTAAACCAAAGTTTGTAATTTTCTTCTTTGATTTGATTTAATCACAATTGTACATGGTCCACATTAATTTTACCCTGATGAGTTTGATTTCCTCGTTATCATGTGAACAAGGTGGTATTTCTGACTGTCCATAAATTAAAAAAAAAAGATTCTGCTCCATTCGTCTTCTCATCTTTCCCACCCGTTATTGTTACTGCCTTCAAGCAAGCAAATCATGGAAAACCTTTGATCATTTTTCTTTCATCTCACTTGGCTAAATTTACTTTTCCCTTCAGAGAACTTCTGAAATTTATCCCTTTTTCCATAAAGCTATTGCTGGAAAAACTTCATATATATCTTAATGTCACCATTTCGGTCATTACAAATTTCTCCTTCATGATATACATCCTATCAAACCTTGGGGTGGATAAAATATCTATGTAAAAGTAATTTTTTCCATTAAAGTACTCATTTAATTCATTCTTTCAGCCAATCTTTTAGATTGCATTCACTATGGCATTTTTTTTTTCATTCTTAAATTGTTTTAATTGCACCCTTAACATTTATTTTTTCTAATTGATTTCTTTGCTGGTTTTATTTTTCACTCAGTATGGATCCCATTACTTTCTTCATGCCTGCTTATTCCTGCTGTTAACAAAATGAAGACAATTTAGGTGATAGAAACAAGCTTTATTTAACACTTCGTGAAGTAAGACAGTCTCCCTTCAGAAAATTGCCAAATGGGGAGAAGGCAAGAAGATGTAACAAGATGAAGAACAAAGAACAAGAAAGAAGCAAATAGAAAGTACCTGATTTGCTGGAACTGCAAAGTCAACCTTGCTTGGGGTGAGAAGGAACAAGAAAATAAGTATAGAGCGCAGAGTTGGCTTGTGGTTTGGGGATTGGCCAACTGAATATTCTGTATTTCTGACAAGGTGGAGCATTTACAGAAATACAAAAGTTATCTAAGTGGCTGACATGGCACCCTGGGCATCCTCCATCTTGGGCCCCCCAAAATTTCTTTCAACACTACTGAGGTATATTCTAAATAAAAGAAATCTGATAATTTTTCCACACTAATTTTTGTCACCAAATAATCTATGATTCATCAAAATGTGATCAGCAACAGTCCAGATAATGTCTTAAAGTCCAAGTATTTTAGTTGCTGTTATGAAAATTGGATTTTTTTTTTAAACTTAAGGTTTGGTTTTAAATCTCTGACATCACACTTTATTCTATGCTGTCTTTGGCCTAGCCCCTAACTGTGAATTCTCTTAACCTCGTGACTGAGTTGTAAAAACATTCTAAAATGTTTTTTTCCATTAGTCTTTTTGAACACAAGAATGATCTTTCCCACAGAAATGATGTGTAGTAAACACCCTTATAATCCTATCCTAAAGTAGACCCCCCCATCCTTATTTCACCCACAATGTGGGTAACCCTTGGTACCAGTACTATTGTTGTACCTAATTATATGACATTAATTCTCAGAGAAAGTGCATTTCTTTAGTTTCAATCTACCTATATGCAAAAACCCGTCTTCACTTGCAATGATTTTGGTGATGAGACTGTCCTTGTTTCCCTACAGTCTGGGTAGTCTTGAACAACATTCTTAACCTCTCTGTTCCTGAGTGTCCTCCTTTGCACAATGGTGATATGAATAGTATCATCCTCAAGAAAATATTAGCAAAGAGAATCCAACAGTTCATTAAGAAAATCATTTACCACAATCAAGTAGGATTTATTTCTGGTGGCAAGAGTGGTTCAATATTCACAAGTCAATCAGTGTGATACATCACATGAACAAGAGAAAGGATAAAAACCATATGATCATTTCAATAGATGCACAAAAACATTCAACAAAGCACAACATCCATTCATGATAAAAACCCTCAATCAAGTAGGTTTAGAGGGAATACACCTCAACATAATAAAGACCAACTATGAAAAACTCACAGCTAACATTTTACTCAATGGTAAAAAAGTTATGAGCCATTCCCCTAAGATCAAGATAAAGATGTCCATTCTCACCATTTGTATTCAACATAGTACTAGAAGTCCTAACCACAGCAATAAAACAACAACAGCAGCAACAACAACAACCAAAATAGAAAGCATCCAAATTGTCAAGGAAGAAGTAAAACTTTTAATATCTGTAGATGACGTGATACTACATATAGAAAACTCTGAAGACTCTACCAAGAAACTACTAGAACTGATAAATGAATTCATTAAGGTCATAGGATACAAAATCAATATACAGAAATTTGTTGCATTTCTATACACTAATAATGAAGTAGTAGAAAGAGAAATTACGAAAAACAATTCCATTTATAATTACACCAAAAATAATAAAATATCTAGGAATCAACTTCACAAAGGAAGTAAAAGACTTTTACTCTGAAAACCACATAACATTGATGAAAGAAATTGAAGATGACCCAAACAAATGTAAAGATATGCTCATGTACTGGAAAAACAAATATTATTAAAATGTCCATATTATCCAAAACAATCTACAGATTCAACGTAATCTCTATCCAAATACCATTGTCATTTTTCATAGAGCTGGAACAAATAATCCTAAATTTGTGTGGAACCATGAAAGACACTGAACAGACAACACCATCTTGAAAAAGAAGAACAAAACTGAAGGTATCACCATCCCAGACTTCAAGTTATACTACAAAGCTGTAGTAATCAAAACGGTATGGTACTGGCACAAAAACAGACACACAGATAAATGGAACAGAGCAGAGCTCCCAGAAATAAACCCACAATTATATGGTCAATCTTCAGTAAAGGGAGCAAGAATATACAGGCATAAAAAGACAGTCCCTTCAACAAATGGTGCTGGGAAAACTGGACAGCTACATACAAAAGTATGAAACTGGACCACTTTCTTACAGCATAAAGAAAAATAAACTCAAAATGGATTAAGGACCTAACTGTGAGACCTGAAGGCATAAAAAGCTTAAAACAGAGCACAGGTAGTAATTTCTCTGACATTATCCATAGCAACATTTTTCTAGATAAGTCTCTTGAGGCAAGGGTCACAAAAGCAAAAATAAACTGTTGTGACTATACCAAAATAAAAAGCTTCTGCACAGCAAAGAAAACATGAAACAAAACTCAAAGACAGCCTACTGAATGGGAGAAGGTATTTGCAAATGACATGACTGATAAAGAGTATTTAAAATAAAGAACTTATAAAACTCAACACCCAAAAAACAAATAATCCAATTAAAAAATGGGCATAAGACATCAACAGACATTTCTACAAAGAAAACATACAGAAGGCCAACAGATACTTGAAAATATGTTCAACATTACTCATTATCAAGAAAATGCAAATAAAACCACAATGAGATATCATCTCACACCTGACAAATGGCTAATCAATTAGTCAGATGGCTAATCAGAAACACAAGAAACAACAAATGTTGGTGAGGATGTAGGGAAAAAGGAACCTCCATACACTGTTGGTGGCAATGCAAACTGGTGTAGCCACAGTGGAAGACAGTATGGAGGTTCCTGAAAAAATTAAAAATAGAATTGCCATATGATTCAGTAATTCCACTACAGGGTCTTTACCCAAAGAATATGAAAGCACTAATTTGAAAAGATGTGTGCGCCCCTATGTTTATTGCAACATTATTTATAATAGCCAAATTATGGGAGCAGCCCAAATGTCCATCAATAGATGAATGAATAAAAAAGAAGTGGTATATGTATACAATGGAATAATACTTAGCCATGAAAAAGAATGAAGTCTTGCCATTTGCCACAACATGGGTGGACCTAGTGGATATAATGCTAACTAATATAAGTCAGTCAGAGATAGACCTGTATCATATGGTTTCACTTATATGTGGAGTATAAGAAACAAAGCAAAGAAAAAAAGAGAGAGAAACCAAAAAACAAACTCAGCTATAGAAAACAGAGGGTTACCAGAGGGAAGATGGATGAGAGATGGGTGAAATAGGAGAAGGGGATTAAGAGCACAGTTATCGTGATGAGCACTGACCAATGTACAGAAATTGAGTCACTATATTGTATACTTGAAGCTAATATATCACTGTATGTTAACTATACTGGATTTAAAATTTTAAAAAAAGAGAGAAAAAGAAATAAAAACGAATAGTACTTATTTGATAAGGTTGTTGTGAAAATTAAATGAAAAAAATCAATGTATAGGGCTAAGCACAGAAGAAAGAAGAGATTTCTGGAGGCATCTGGGAAAGTTCTTCCTGAATCTTAAATGAAAAGAAGTCAACTTCATCCTAGCTGGTCTTGAACAAGAAACTGTGTAGCCTTGATTCTTTATGACACCTGTTTGATAACCACACACTCTGGCTGCAGCTGACTAGGGAGAGGAGAATGGAGAGACAGAAAGAATCTGGTTCCCTCAAGACATTTTCAGCTGCTAAATCAAACAATTCTGAAGTCTACTTTAGTTATGAACCTCCTGTTATGTCATTTGTTCCTATTTTTAAGTCATTTTGAGTTGAGGTTTCTGTTGTTTTCAAATAAGCACATTTTAACTAAGCAAATTTGATGAGTTAGAGAACTTGTGGGGAACAGAAGTGCCACAGGCTACAGGTGCAGAGGTTGGAGAGTCAAAAGTGAGACCCCCAGACACCTGGATTACTAAGCCTGGGGGTCACTGGAGACCAATGCAGCCCAACTCTTGGAGCTAGCCCCATGAGTCTCAGGAGGCATACTGAAGGGCTTCAAAAAATAAAATCAGGAATGCTATAACAAGAATAAATTATTTTAGTAAAGTATTCTAAGCCTAACATACTCTATGGTTCTTAAGACCTATTGGTGGGACTGGGGAAGAGAGGTGTGGGGACTGGATTTTCTTATTCTTATAAACGAGAAATTTTTGTTACTAGGAGTTATTAATGGACAGAAAAATAAATAGATGAGGATTGGGGTACATATAACGGAATAAAATTATTATTGTAATTTTAGTGCATGAAGCTCTGTATTTACACTTTTATCAATAAGACAGAGGAATGGATATTAATTTCAAAGAATAAATGTTCCTTAATCTTAAAATAATTAGATATTGGTCTAATGGCAATAGAGAATGGCAAGGTTATTCTCTCTTTAATATATTTTTTCAGTACCTTTATTAGCAAAATAAGATTTTAAAAATACACAGGACTTAAGCTCTGTAGACCTTTACAAATGTAAATATCTATTAAGCTACATACTTTTCTTGGGATACAAACAGGGAAGAGCCATAGTTGTATCATTGCCTTGAAGGTTTGTACCTCTGGATCTTGGTAGCTTTTCAGTCTTTTCACCTCAAAGCACACTAGTTTGAATATCGGTGGTGTGGTTAAGTAAGGTGGATTATCCTAACAAATGACTAGAAAACTTGGTATTATTGCACCATTTAAAAAAATCATAGGTGTGCCTGAGTGGCTCAGTTGGTTAAGCATCCAATTTTGGCTCACGCTATGACATCACAGTTTGTGAGTTCAAGCCCTTCATCGGGCTCTGGCTTTCCGCTGTCAGCACAGAGCCTGCTTCAGACCCTCTGTCCCTCTCTCTGTCTGCTCCTCCCCCACTTGCTCTCTCTCAAAAATAAACATTAAAAAAAAAGAAAAAATGATAGAAAATTTGTTTACATTTTGTGACAAGAAATAAATGATTGTATAATTTTTTGTAAGACCATGTCCTTTATTACTGATATCATTAACAAGGCCAGTATTTACTCTCTTATCCTGTGGCTGTGGACTGAAAATATTCACACTAAGCGCTTTTCCTGTAAGACAACCCAATATCCCCACCTAATGTCCATTCAGGACAAGATTTGGATGATTATGAACCTTGGTCCAGCTTACTACTGAGTTGCTCTATTTTTTACAGCTTCCCTTGGCTCCTAACTTTCAGCTGCACCTCCTCGCCATGGCCCTGCTCCTGCTTTTGGCCATTTAGACTCCACGGCTCTGATCCTTACTTTGTCTGAGGACTTGCTTGCATAGTCACTTCAGCATTTCTGGGTAAAATCAGATTCGTTCTCTAGGTGGTTCAAACATGTCCAGGCTGTTAGGGGGTCCACAAGGGACCACTGATTATAATCTGTTGAGAGAAGAAAATCTATAACCATCCTTCATTATTTGAGCATAACTGTTTCCAGGGACGCCTCGGTGGTTCAGTTGGTTAAGTGTCCAACTCTTGATTTCAGCTCCGTTCATGATCTCACTGTTCGTGGGTTCCAGCCCCAATTTGGGGTCTGTGCTGACAGAGAGGAGCCTGCTTGGGATTCTCTCTCTATCCCTCTCTCTGTTCCTTCTCTACTTGTGCTCTCTCTCTCTCAAAATAAATAAACTTAAAAAGAGAATTTTTTTTAAAAAAGCATAACTTTTCAAAATTTGGTTAAAAGCTTAATTCCTACTATTATTAATTTTGAAACAGCAATATTTTTATTGATGGAAAATAAGCTTAAGCAACATACTGGTAACATAGGTTGAAAAGTGTTTATGATTATGTGGTATAGATGGCTAAAAAATTGCTAAATATATTAATTGCATGTCAAACTCCAAAGAAATAGGCATTGGGTTGTGTAGTTTGCCATTTTACTTGTAGTTCAGAGATTGTTAGTAAGGAGTACTGACTGCTTTTGAAAGACACTTTCCCCTCACTAAATAAGGCTATTTGGAAAATGCAATGATTTCAATGTACAGGCATGGCATACGAAAATACAGGATAGAGTTATACATCAGATTAGTGCTGGGAATAAAAGCAACATGGGCTAGAATTTGGTATTACGTGCCTTGAACCTATCTGATTTATCTAAAGCAAAGTCTGGAAGGTTTGGGGGTATTGAAGGATCAACTCTTTAAAGGAACACATGTTGTTGTTGTTGTTGTTTTTTCTTTTACTTACTATAGCTAACATAGTGTCATATGTTAAGCTTATAAGTATTTGTTGAATCAGTGAACAAAGAGGATTATAAAATGAGGATCAAAAGAGCCAGATGACTTGTGAGGCAACAGAACTGGCAAAAAAACAAAAAACAAGCAAGCCAGCCAGCCTTGTTTTCAGACTCCAGTTTAGTAGTGTCACGTCTATTAGAACACAATGAGCTGCTTACACTCAAGTGTGTCTTTGGTAAAAAGGTAATGGACATATGCACTGATGTTCTGAAAAATCAAATATATTTCTATTATAAGGAGACAGGAAACACTTGCCAGCATAAAAATCATTTGACCTAATTCAAAATTTTAATGTATTTTTTTTTCACTTGCAGGTTTCTTTTTTGTGCTGCTGCTCAGAAGTAGTTAGACTCCCTACAAAGTATGTAACAGTTTTGGTAACTACATTCATGGCCTTTGCTACATCAAGCAAATTTGATTCTCCTTAATCTTTCTGGAGCTGAGCCATTGGTAATAGTATATTCTACTCTGAAAAGAAAAAAAAATTCAAAAAGATTTGGATAAAATCATTATCCAAACCATTTATTATTGAAAATCCAAGAATATTAGAATATTAAATTTTCTCAGTATTTTTTTTTATTTTTCCTAGAAAATGCATTCTAAGATTAATACTTTTTGAATGATTTTTCCCTTGTATCCTGGGCTTTCTTTTGTAAATTTAATGAATAACTTTGTGTGTCTTTTCACTTTTACTGTAACAAGGCAGCCACATAGCCAAATAAAATTGATTCAAACAGAAATGCATTCTTTTGCTCATATTCCTATTTTGAAGAGAGGATATTGTGTGAAGAAAGCTCATTTTCTATCAATCCTTCTTTTGATAAGCTAGTATGAACATATGTTACATATGGAAACTCACATCAAAAAAAAAAAAAACCCAGACTATCTGCTGCTTGATTATTAAATTTATTAGAATCTGTAGCATGCTTATAACAACGTCTGATTTGAAAATGAAAAATATAAACACCGTAGTGGAGATAGTAATGAGAGGCCTAAATTCTAGGAAATAATCATGAATTTCTAAATTTGTGATATACTAATTACATGAGAAAATATATTTTCCATTACTTTTTACTTGATTCTGGAGACAATACATAACAGTTTACTATATAATTTTATTTACTTTTACTTCCATATATATAATTTATTATTAATTTTTTTATTTTATTTAATAATTTTTTATTATTTTATCTTCTAATTTTTAGAAAACAACATATATCTGAATACTGTTCCAAAAGAAAAGGATGCCCAATCTCCACTCATTGAAGCTACCAGCTGCTCCTTTCCTCAACCAATCCGTAATAGGGACTGTGAGGACCAGTGGTTCTCAGAGGTTAATCTGCGTAAGAACCACATGGGGCAGGAGTGCTTCTTAAAATGTAGGTTCCCAGGTCCAGCCTCTGAACTTTTGATTCAGGAGGCCTGTAATGGGCCCTGGGATGTGCTTGTTTGACAAGGTCAGTCAGTTGGCCCCGATTCAGGGGGTTTTCAACAGCACTGAACATTATTGCCATCTTCCTTTTTTTTTTTTTTAATATTTCCTTTTAGTCACATTGTAAGATTTTTCTTTTTTTCCCTCAAGTTTTTATTTATATTCCAGTTAGTTAACATGAAATGTAATGTTAGTATGAGGTATACAATTTAGTGATTCAATACTTCCATACAACACCCAGTGCTTGTCACAAGTGCCCTCCTTAATCCCCTTTACCTGTTTAACCATCCACCCCAGACCACCCACCTCCCCTCTGGTAACCATCAGTTTGTTCTCTATGCTTAAAAGCCTGTTTCTTGGTTTGCCTCTCTCTCTTTTCCCTTTGCTTATTTGTTTTGTTCCTTAAATTCCACATATGAATGAAATCATATGGTATTTGTCTTTCTCTGACTGACTGACTTCGCTTAGCATAATACTCTCTAGACTCTTGCCATTTGCCATCTTCCTTTTACAGAAGAAACAATATGGAAACCTGGTGAGGTTAAATTACAAGATTGAAAGTAACACAGATAATTGTTTAAAAGCTAAAATAATGCATGTTCAGGGCAGCTTTCTTTGCAAAATTAGAGATTTAATTAGATGTTCAATGTTCTTGATGTGACAGGGGTTAATATGGGTCCAGTTTTAAAACTTCTCCAAACAACCTCTCATCTTTAATTTTTTTTAAGTTTATTTATTTATTTTGAGAGAGAAGGAGAGGGTGAGCGAGTAGGGGAGGGGCAGAGAGAGGGAGAGAGAATCCCCAGCAGGCTCCACACGTCTGTGTAGAGCCTGACGCAGGGCTTGAACCCACAAACCTGTGAGATCATGACCTGAGTCAAAATCAGGAGTCAGATGCTTCACTGACTGAGCCACCCAGGTGCCCCCCTAACCTCACATCTTTAAATAAGACACCATCTTTATTCTTAACTGTTCTTCAATCTTCTCTAGATATTCTGAACCTCATTTTTTGTATTTCAATTTAGTTTAGCAAATATTTACTAACAATGTACGATGTGCAAGGCACCAATCTAAAGCATACTTATTTTGCCTTCTCTACACTTTAACGGAAGCATTTTGACTATTTATATTTTGTCTTAATTTGCAGCTCAAAGCAAATGAAAGAATTGTAGCTTATCAAATTTGATGTTAAAACATGACTATTTAATCATATTTCATATTTAACAATCTGTACTTTTGGATTGATTCAGTAAATTAATTAGCTACTTAGGCGATATAAAACCTTAATGTGTTGAGTTATGAATTTTTAATATAGCAATTTTTCTGTTCATAGTTATAAGATGCTTCTGGCATTAATTTTTGAAGTACAAAATACTTCTACCTAATTTTCTCTTCTGTTGTTCTGTCCTAAATTTAGAAAGAATATTTCAACTCCAAATTTCTAAAATAGGTTGGATTTGTGAACATAGTAAACAAAACCGACAACCCAATGTATTATCCAGAAAAAAAGTTGAATACAGAACCATAGATGGTGTAAAGTTAGGGATGATACTACCTACTTTCCCCACTAATATATATACCTGCATCCTGACATATCCACATATTACTGATGGCTCTAATGGACAAGCACCACAATCATTCTGCAAGAGTCTTGAGTATAGTAAGGATATTAGTATGTCTTCTTTATCTGTTAATGGTAGTTAACATATTGGACATTTTCAGTGTGCCAGACTTTTTGCTATATGCTTCAAGTGAATTATTCTCATTTAACTTTCACAATAACTGTATTACCATTTTGTTTTATAGATATGAAAAGACTTGGAGAGGTTAAGTTTTCCAAGATCACATAACCAGGGAGTGGCAAAGCTGGCATTTGAGTTGATCTAGAATATGCACATTTGACCACAGTGCTGAAAGTCTTCAGTACCTTTGAAACTCTTAAATAACTCATTTAGAGGGGTGGGTAATTATTTGGGTAAAAGATACATGTGCCTGAAGCTTAAAGCAAGGTTGGATTTCAAAAAGGGTTTTCCAGGGGCACCCGGTAGCTCAGTCGATTAAGCATCCGACTCTTGATTTCAGTTCAGGTGATGATCTCACTGTTCATGGGTTCAAGTCCCATGTCTGGCTCTGCACTGACATTGGGATTCTCTCTCTCCCTCTCTCTCTCTCTGTCCCTCCTCTGCTCTCACTCTCTCCCTCTCTCTCTTAAAAAAAGCAAGCAAGCAAGCAAGCAAGCAAGCAAGGGTTTTCCATACTTCCCTTAACAGTCTCAGAAAGCATTTCTGTCTTATTACTCATATTCTAAAGACATCTGGACAAAAATTAATATAATCAATGAAAGAATAAACTAATCCTTAATATCACAGCTTACCGGCCTCTTCAACCTCCACGGCTATTTCTTCTTATTATTTATAAAAATCCTGAATGACTTTCTTATTTTTTATCAGGACTCACTACATTTACTTCATCAAATATTTCAATTGGAAATTAGATGTTTTAAAAGACAGAACACCTATTTTGGACAACACATTAAAATATTAATACTTGCACAGATTTGATATTAAATTTTTTTTAATGTTTATTCATTTCTGACAGAGAGAGAGAGTGTGAGTGGGGAGAGGCAGAGAGAGAGGGAGACAGAATCCAGAGCAGACTCCAGACTCCGAGCTGTTAGCAGCACAGAGCCCTATGCGGGGCTCGAACTCACGAACTGTGAGATCATGACCTGAGCCAAAGTCAGACGCTCAAACAACTAAGCCACCCAGGCACCCCGCACAGATTTGATATTGAAAGTAGTTTCCAGAATATTCTTACTCCTTAAGTCTAAAACACATGCATAAATATTTCAATGAATATTTTCCTGTTTTTTATTCCTCTTGTCTATGGAGACGCTGAAGTGAGCATGGCTTACTTATAGGCCAGGCCGGTATACCATGTCACTCAAAACTGGAAAAGATCATTATGGATGTCAGAGGCTTCTTTTAATAATGCACAGAGACTTAGCAACTCTGTGAAGTGTTAGGACAGGAACATTTATAAATGAAGTTGTATCTCTTTCAAATACGTTTTCACATGGTGGCTGCATCTGTTCCATTAATATGCCCTATCAAACCGAAAAGCAAACAAGAGGAGAGGAGTTGCTTGAGGATGGATTTAAAAGCAAGAGCAAGAAAAGAAAGAAGACAATAGGCTTCTGATGAGTTTACCATGAAGGCAAACACTTACCTCCAGCTGGCATTTTAAAATTTGTTTATCTGGGTGAGGCATTAGATGGTATAAAAAGCAATCCTCAATAGAGTAGCATTTCTAAAAGATAATCAAATAGTGAAATCATTGAAGACAAAGAGCTTTAGTTATCTCAAGATACAGTATCAGACCTTTAGTTTTAGCTCTTAAAATGAATGATTATTCATGAACAAAAGCTACTGATTTTTGGCCTAAAGAGAACATCTTGAAAGGACAGGTAAGAATTAGAATAAATAAGAATACTCTAATTTCTGATGAACATACAAGGGCCCAAAGGTCTTTTCACAATAAATAATCGGAGATAACTTTTGCAGGGAGCTAACTAGCAGGTAAGAAAATGAACACTCAGATGTTATTAACCTACCAGCTTAGCTCAGTTTATTTTAATAACATTTATCAGGGATATGAATTGGAAAGTATTGGGGCTTTTTTGGTTTGTTTCAAACAGACAGCAATTTAAAATTACCAGTAGAGGGGTGCCTGGGTGGCTCAGTCCGTTAAGCATCCCACTTTGGCTCAGGTCATGATCTCACTGTTTGTGGGTTCTAGCCCCGTGTCTGAGCTGTCAGCACAGAGCCTGGAGCCTGCTTCGGATTCTGCATCTCTGTCCCTCTCTGCCCCTCCCCTGCTTGTGCTCTCTGTCTCTCAAAAACATATAAACATTAAAAAACATTTTTTTTTTAATTACCAGTAGATACACTTTGACACAAAACCAGGTACGCCAGACCTCATGAGACCTAGGATCTGGCCTACGGACTGGGCATTTTCTCCCCTGTTTATCTTCCCTTGGCATAACTTTACTTGTCTTATCAGAATTCACTTTTGACATTGCCTCTTCTAAAAAGCCACTTGTAACCACCCCCCCCACCCCCCCCCCCAGCTAAGTCTGGTGTCCATTGTGAGTTCCTCAATGGCAATTTCTTCATTGTTGGTGTCATTGTCATGTTTTGCATGACACCTTGGAGGTTTTCAATCAATTTTCCAGTATGGGTCACCAAGAAGTGAATACAGGGTTTTTAATCTTACTGATGCCCCATGGTACAAAGTTTTAGGTTATATATTCCAGGAACAACTAAGGCAGTGTGATTCTTTCTTTCTTTCTTTCTTTCTTTCTTTCTTTCTTTCTTTCTTCTTTCAGACAAAGGGAGAGAGCATGAGAGGGGAGGGGGCAGGAGAGAGAATCTTTAGGAGGCTCCATTCTCAGTGCAAAACCTGATGTGGGGCTTGATTTCACAATCCTGGGATCATGACCTAAATAGAAATCAAGAATTAGAAGCTCAACAACTGAGCTACCCAGGTGCCCCAGCAGCCTGATTCTTACACGTGATATACCAAAACAGTTCAAGATCAGTAGTCAATTAATTACTTAAATTCTGTTTATATTTTGTATTATGCATTTATCAGTTTTTCTTGTAATAAGGTCATATGTAACTTATTGTTTTTTAAACAGGGAAAGTGGAAATTTTTTTTTCTAGAAAAATAGTGTTGAGGCTATGCAGAAGGATAAAGAAACAATTTCAGAAATTTGAAGCAAATTGAAAATTAGTAATATGGTCTGAGACACAAATAGAATTTTAGGACAGAGAGAAATTTAAGAGGTCATCTTGCCCAAATACTTTATTTTATAGAGAGGTAAAGTGATTTTCCCAGGGTCCCACAGTGCAATAAATGGCAAAATATAGATTAAATCCCAAGTGCTCTGACTCCAAATCCAATGTCTTTTCTGGGATATCACAGAGCCTTAAACAGTGACAATAGAAACTGCATGTTTCTGGCTCCAGGTTAGCAATCTGAGCAACATATGTTTATTGCTTTATATAATGTAAGTGAAGAAAACATCTGTTGCCATTTGTGATGCAAATTTCTTCCTCTATAATAAAGGAATACCGCTAGAATAAAATGAATAAGTCTTTACATAAGATCATCTGGAAGAAGGTATATAAATGAATGTGGGCTAGCCAACTAATAGAATACATAGGGATATAGTTTTAGGGTATAGTTAGTTTCAAAAGTCACCAAATGTCAGGGTGTGTGTGTGTGTGTGTGTGTGTGTGTGTGTGAGTGTGCGTTGGGTGGAGACCATTTGTTTCCACTGGAAGAAATAAACCTGAAGCCAGAAAGTATCTTCTCAGAGGAGTAAAGGGGTGTCAGAAATGGGTTGGAGCCTTGGTTTTGCTACTGAAAATGCCTAGGTGATTTTGGGTATGTTACTTCTGTGATTTGGTATTGGAAGGAAAATAAAATAAGAATACTTTTTCCTAAAAATTTTGAGAAGAGGCATGCTAGGTCCTTAGCAAAGACTGAGACATCAATAAACAATAGATATTGTTGTTACTTGTGATTGTATTCATATTTCAGGTTTGCAGCTTAAACAGCCTTGGTTGAAGATTGCACCCAAATAAATACCTAACAGACAATGAAGCAAAAAATAATACGTATAATTTGTCTTCAACACATAGTAACTGTGTAGATTCTTTTCTTCCTCTTCTCTTGGGCTGTATGTCATATAAAAAAATTGATACTGCTTGTTATCCAAACATCTCTCTGAATAAAAACTGGATTTCAGATAATCTTAATAGAGCTTTTTAAAATTTACATTTTGAGCACACAAAAAGAAGGTTATTTGGAGTGGTTGTGATATTTTTTCAACTGGTACTACACCTTTCTATAATAAGCCTTATTTGGAAGAGATGTGCTCAAAGGCAATGGTTTTCCATGTGATTTTGGAGGCACAATGCATAGGAAAGAGGTTGGAAAAAGTTTACTGGAAAAATTACGTTCCTTTGGGAGATCCAAATTTACTTATAAATTCTTGTTACTGAGGATACAAGGAATTGAGGGTTTTCTTATGGATAGCAGTTATCTATACTCATTTGCTAGTGGGCAGAGAAAACTCTGTAATAAATTACAGTAATCTACTTTGTCTTGTTTGGAGTTGCTAAAAAAATCACAATGCAAGGAAGATAGAAATTCAAGTGATAATAATAGCTAATATTTATTTAAAACAGTGTGTGCTAGAAACTGAGGTGTTATGTATGAATCATATCATTTAATATGAGTGCAATTATCATCATCTCCACTTTATAGATTAAGAAATTGAGATCTTAAAATTTATAAGTTAGGAAATTCAGATCTTAAAAGCCATGGAAATTTACCTTGGGTCACTTGCTACTAAGAGGCAAACTAGTGAACCAAGGGGGGTAGTCTTAATTCAGAGCCCATGCTCCCATTCACAACACTGTATACCTTCTATCAATGTATAAAAAAAAAAAAAGATAAATTCATCTCAACTGAGGGTAAAACAGATGTGTTCCTATATAAAATGATGTAAGAGATGGGCTTTACTCTATTCCTCAGTGTTTTTAATATCTATCTTCCTGACTTGTTAGGCAGGTTACTTGTCTTAGTGTTGTGTCTATGTAGTCAATTCCACACTCTCCCTCTAGTAGATTGGCTACTACTCTGCTTTTTTCTTCCCAGAATATAAGTTTTTCCTCTTTTCAAATAATCTTAATGTTCCTTTCTTTAACATTTTATCATAACTGTTCTACACAGATTAATATTTCTATTATTAAATATGACCAAAATATTGTCAGTTTAAAATTTTCCATCATTAAATCAATTTTTTTGTATTTTTTAATTTTTATTTTTTTATATGTTTTTGGAAAGAGAGAGAGGGAAAGCATGAGTGCAGGAGGGTCAGAGAGAGAGGGAGAGAGAGAGAGGATCCCAAACAGCCTCCCGATGTCAGTGCAGAGCCCAACTCTGGGTTCGAACCCATGAACCGTGAGATGACCTGAGCCAAAGTTGGTTATGCTTAACTGACTGAGCCACCCAGGCACCTCTGTTTGCATTTTTAATGGTTCACCTTACCAGCATTCAATTTTGAATATTTCTGCCTGATTCTTATATTTTGTTCATTTAAAATTAATGTTTTAAGTGTGCATCTTTTTCATAGCACCTATTTTGCCTTAACTTTCTTTGCCAGCATGTGTCATCTAGTCTTTCAGTAAGTCACAATAAATCCAATGGTAACTGAACAGTCTGCACTTTTGCAAGCTTTCTTTCATTTCCACAGAAACCTTTCTTTAAAAAACAAACAAAAAAATATTTATTTATTTTGAGAGAGTGTGAGTGCACTCACGCAAGTTAAGGGTGGGGCAGAGAAAGAGGGAAAGAGAATCCTAAGCAAGCTTCCTGCTGTCATCGCAGATCCCAACGTGGGGGCTCAATCTCATGATCATGAGACATTGACCTGAGCCAAAATCAAGAGTTGGACATTTAACAGTTTGAGTCATCCAGGCACCCCAGCAGGCTTTCTTAGATGTGCCTCTAAAGTGCTTTTTCCAAATTGGTAACATGCCTAAATGAGTCTCAAGATTAGTTCAAGCTTCTTTTTTACCTCACATTTTCACAGAGCACCTCTTTTTACCTAACCGACCCAAAATGCCTTTTGTGGTGTTTCTAATACCGGTGAATTTGTCAAATTTGTAGTTTATATCTTTTCATCAATTCAGGTGGTAAAACTGTGAATCTTTTCAATCAAAAAGGCACTGAAATTCAGTAATGCACTGCTCTGAGAAAACAAAAAATACTAAAAACAGAATTTCCAATCACATAAATTAGGAGTCAATATTCATATGAAAAAGAATTATTCACTTCACACATAGATTTGGGGGAGCATATTTCTTCTAAAAGCCTAATGTTCTCTGTAAATTCAGAATATAAATTTCCTAGAAAATACTTTTTAAATTTTTCTTTAATAAAAATATTTAAGTAAAGTAACATACTTTAATTTGGGGAATAATTATTTTTACAGTATGTGATTTTAGGTATGTTAAAAAGATGTAATTCATAGTTGTAAAAGCTTCCTATCCTCAGCCATATTCTTAATCATTCCACTTTTCTACAATTTGAAACTTTAAGATTCAAAATTACATACTTTAACAACAAACTTTTTTTTTTTTTTCATGAAATTGATGTAGTTTAGTGGTCTTAAACACTTGGAAACTTTCACGGACTTTGCTCTTCTTAAAGCAAAGATACCAACCATTTTGACAAAGGTTGGGAAACTGTAAGATGTCATCTGGACTACGCTAATAATTATATAAATAATAGTATGAATTACTAATTTTATGTTAACAGTAATTGAATAATTGAAGACAATGGTAGGCAGGATTCCATAGTATAATGTTAATTCTAATGACCATAAGATCATAATCTGCTGAAAATTCTGTTAGGGTTTTAGATCAATTTGAGAAACTGAGGGGTGCTAAAATGGTGAGTGGTGACATATGAAATTGTCAATGAAATTGAAGCAGGTGTTAAAGTTATCAGGGTGAAATCTAACCAAGGGACCTGGCTCCAAGAAGTCTGATGAATGGTTCAAAAACACAAAAGCCTTATAGAACTAGCTGCCCCAGATGCCACTGAGTATGTTAAGGTGTTAGTTGATGGAACATTCTGGATAAGGACTACAATTAAAGGCAGCAGCTAAAGTGGGACTTAACTGGCTTCCTGGTTGTGCTAGAGTGAAAGGGTTAAGTTTATTCATTTTGAAGTAAGAGGGTGTGGTGTAGGAATCCTAGCTACCCTGTGTACAAGCTGAATGTCCTTGGATGAATTAGCCAATCTAACGTTTATTTTCCTCCTTGTAAAATAAGGATTAAAAACAGTACTTGGCCTATATGGATTTTGTGAAGATTAATTAAACAAGGTAGCCCATGATTACCTGGCATAGTAGGGATGTTTAGTTTCCTACTAGTTATATGGTCTTGATAATAAAACTTGGCTCCCTTATTGCACAGCAAGATCATTTAGGAGGAAGAGTTTTTTATACTCGGTACCTAACATGATAAATGTTTCTTGAACTACTAAATTGAACACAGAATTAATAATTTTCTCTGTGTAAGTGGGTGTTGGCCTAGGGATTATTGAAGTTTCTATTTCTTGATAGAGAGGCTTACTACTGTTTCCACAATTTTATAGTATAAAATAATGCAAATTACTTTCCCAACAACAGCATTTTCTAACAACAGGCTTTTTAAAATACATGTTATATATTATTTGAAATTTTATGAGAGTTATTTTGTTTATGGTTAAAATAGCCTTTTAAAATTAATATTGTTTTTTGATTACATATGCCGCATTCATTTTATCCATCTTACTTATTTCAGGTTTACATTAAACTGGCTAATAATAACTTAGTATTCTCCATCTAAGGTTTTATATTTTGCGTAGAGGTAAACCATTTTCTTTTATGTTTTTACATAGATCCTAAAAATTTCTTCATAGATACCATTAATATTTTCTTTGCTATATATACAGATTGGCATTTAATGAATTTCCTTTCCTAAAAAAATCTGTTATGTGAGAGAAACATGATTTTCTAACACATTCTGTTCTGCCTCTTTACCCAAGCTCCCTTCAAATATTTTGCATTTAAATGCAGCGACCAACCTGAAGAGATAAGAGATCTTAGGCACATCTTTGCACTTTCACCTTACCCTTCTTTATAAACTCTTTTAGAAAAGTTGTTTGGGCCATGACACAAATAGCTGAATCACAACATTTATAGAAAAGTAGTTCTAAAAGGCATAAATTAAATGTTTTAAGATAATGGGAATCCATTAATTTTTTTATTCAACAAACATGTACTGATTACTTATTACATATTCCCATTAGGGATGAGTAAAGCTAGTATAAAAACTAGTATAAAAACTTGTACAATTTTCATGACAGTTATTTTACATTATACAGTTTTGTAAAATCCATTCCATCTTTAGAAGTTCAAAGAAAATTGTAAATATACCCTAGTTAATAAATATCTATGTAAGGCTTAATGAGAAAGGATATGCTCTCGTTAAAACTGACAGCAGTTTTCCAATAGGATTTCAGTGACTGCAGTTATTTTGATAGTTTGTTTACCTATTTGTTTTAGTTACCAGACTACAGTTGTAAAGGGCAATAACCATGCCTCACTCAGTGCCTGGCACAAAATAGGAGTTCAATCCAATTTGCATAATGAATGATTAAGTGGAAATGAAGTGCATTTCACACATGCAGTACAAAAGGCAACTTTGCAACATTTCCCCTATTTGACTCTTAATCATCTCTGTGATAGATGAACTATGACTGGATTTTACATTTCTCAAATAAGAACTGCAAATACAGTAAACCATTAGTCTAGTGTTCATTAATTTGGAGTTCAAGATAATTCACTCTTGACTTATCTGAAATTTACCTCTGCAGGATTAGATATTAAACAAATTACAATAGACTTGAAATCATTGACTCTTTTTCATGGGCAGATGGTTAGAACATTGATACTTAATGTTTTAAAGAAATTTACAATAACTGCATGCAAATGCATGTCTTAATAAAGAAGGCTCATCCATTTAGAAAAGTAACCTGAACAGAACTCCACGTAGAAATGATCGATGATTGATTCTATAAATGAAACTTCTACCCAATAGCAACCAAGTATTGTGTATAGTACCAAAGAAAACTACAAAGACTCTGTCCTCAGTATGCTTAGAATCCATTTGGGATTCTAAAATATGAGTTTTAGAAAGAAATAAGGCAAAAACGATTTAAGAACGTAGACTAAATGTGCAACGTAACAGGTAAAAAGTGAGCAAAACCATTTATAATAATCATAATTTCTTGCAAGAGACAGAAATTTAATTTCACCTTGGGAAAAAGAAAAATTGTTTTAGAACTCAGTTTTTCCTCAGTTCTCCGAGTTCCCCCCTCCCCCAATGGCATCAATGCGTCTCTGTCCGACAGTCTCTGCAAGGATTTCTTCCTCCTCAAGGCCTCCATGTCACTGGCAAGCTCCAGAGGGCGCACTTCTTCGGAAAGCGACGGGGCGTGTCCTTTTCCTTCGCCGAGCCCTCCTTAGAGAGCTTCGGGGCGCCGTGCCGAGCCCGCGCCGGGTGACCGAGCTCCCCACTCACTCTCCTGGCGAGCGGCCGCGGGGCCTTCTGGGGCTTGTGGTCTCTGGGCCGTGGCCCTGCTCTCCACCCCTAAGGGTAGAAGGCAGGACGAGCTGGGCAGCGTTCCAGGCTCCCAGTCCGGCGCCGGGCCTCAGGGCGGGCACTCAGGCTTCCCCCGCTCCGAGAGGGGGCTCAGAGTCCCAGCCCCAGCGCTTCCCTCCCCGCCTGCACTGGCTCCCGGCGGAGGGCGCCCTCCCTCCTCTGCTGGAGCCCCGAAGGTAGGTGGGGAAGCGCCCCGCAGTCTTCCCCTGCCCAGCCTCGCCGGCCGTGCTCTCTGCCCAGGTGGCCCGCGGGTGCCTTTCCCATGGCCCTGGGCTTGGACGTACATTCACCCCAGTCACAGGGCTGTGTGGAGTTACGCACGCTGTTGGGGTTTCCCTTCACTTAATTACGTCGATTGCGCCTGCATTCAAGTGCTTGGGGTTACAGGAGCATTGGCGCAGAAATCTATGAATTTCTGTGTTTTGTTCCACGCCTCTGAGCATGTTTAAGCCTAGCTTGACCACCGAAATGGTTCCTGAGGCTTCGTAGAGAAGGAGGGACCTGTGTTTTGAAGCTGTCGGTGGGAATGTCAAATCATGGAATAGATCTTTTATTGATCACCCACTATATTGGAGGAACTGTATAAAGTGCTGTAGGTATCTAATTGGCACACACATGGCTTTCTCACTCAAAGACCTCACAGGCCTGTCCTGGGGATGGATATACAGGTGCCCGAGAAACATTCAGAGGAAAGGGTGAATTTGCATTAGAAGGATCAGATAAAATGCTGTAGGACAGAGAAGCTTCATGGAGAAGGGGGCATTTTAAGGAGGGATAAGTACCAGATATTTAGGAAATAGGGGCTGAAGTTGGGAATTCATTACAGATGAAGGGGTTAGTAAGCAAAGGCATGAAGTCAGGCGTGCATGGAGAAAATAGAATGTTTTAGTGTGTCTAGAATGTTTGAAGTGGCAGGAGAAATTGCTTGGACTGAATTATGAAAGGCTTCTGGTAGCTTGGTAGTCTGGAATTGTGGAAACATGTTTTTGGACTTGGATTCCATCAGGATCCATAGATTATAAAGAAATATACTGTGTTTAGTATTCATAGAATGCTCATAATGTCGAAAAAACACATAATAAGATGGGCTCTGTTCACGAGATGGGTATATTTTTCAATAGTGATGTTTTTGCCAAATTAATTGCATGCACATTGATCACTTTCTTGGGCTTGTTTGTGTTTCCTTTTTCCTATTTAAAATCGAGAATTTACAGTGCATCATGTGACTGCAATAAGAGTCGCCTGGCAAAGATTTGTGAGTTGCTATCTGCTATTCTACTTGTTTTTATTTGGGAAGACTTACTGCTTCAGAAGGGTTTTAGATCAAGTGCAATAAAGAGCATGTATAATTTGGGACATGGATAATCTGGATGACTTTCAGAGCAGGGAAGTGGACCAAAATGACAAAATTCAGAGGCAAAATATGGGAGTGAGGGTCGGGAGTACAAACTGATGATAAGCATCGTTTTTATTCTTTTTATTTTTTATTTTTTTTCATGAATGATGGAGGGAATACCAGCGTTTGGAACCAGCTTTCCAAAACCAGTATTTTGGAGGCCTTGTTAAAGCTTAGAAAATACTATCTTAAATATGTTTTTGCATATATAAAGATATTAGGAGTCCAGTGGACATTGTGGTGAAGATTGGAGAGAATATTTTAGTTCTTTCACGGGGCATGTGTATGTCACATATGCATTAAACTTCTTGAAAAAGGTACTAGAAGTTGAAGGTCAAGAGTCACAATTTAATAGAGCCAGTTAAATTAGGCCTGGTCACTTTGGAGCATTATTGAGGAAGGCATATGACTGCACTGTGAAGAATGGATTAGAAGGAGCCAAGAGATCAGTCAGAAGGTTGATGCAGTAATAAAAGCAAGATATATTAGTGATTTGAAGAAAAAGTAGACACATCTTTAGATTAGGTTATAGAATTGACAGGGAATTGTATAGAAGGATAATTGGGGGAGTAGTGTCACTAAAGTCAGAGAGCAAAGCGTTTTAAGAATAGAGGAGTGGTCATTAGGATCATATGAGTGGTCAGATGATGCAGAGAAATAGAATGAGGATTTGCAAATAGCCATAAGGTTTGACAATTAGGATGCCATTTGTGACCTTGGTAAGAACAGCTAGGTTGAGTGGGGGTGATTAGAGAGGGCTTTTTTTTTTTTTTTTTTTTTTTAAAGCTGGAAGCAACCTGAGCATGGTTGTATGTTGAGAGATAAAATCAGTACAGAAAAAGAGATTAAAAGAGAAGAGAGATGGTTGATAGAGAAGAGTTGGTATGCAAATAGTGCATATTCTTAGAACATTGTGTGTGGTACATAAGTATAGGAAGATGTTGGCTATTTTGTTTTTTCAGTAGCATATCACAGAAAAACCAGAGCTTTCTTATATGCTTGCAGAGTACCTAGGATCTAGCTTGCTTACCTATCCATTCATTCATTAGGTCAGTCTCCTGGTATTTTTCATTGAGCACCATGTATTAGCTGTAGGGATTTCTGCTCTGAGCAGACATATAATGAGCTCAATGGAGCTTGCTTGTCACTGAGGGACATAGACATTAAACAACTAATTAAATAGGGAATTATCCAGTTGCGGTTGTGAGAAATGATGTGAAACAAGACTATGGAATGTTAAAAGCATATGTATTAGAGGAAGTTGTCATGGTCTAAGGAAGGCATTTTCAAGGATAGAACGTTTAAGCTGGAATCTAGAAGAGATCACTCTTGTTACCTGTGAGCCAGTCCTTCTTCTTGCTGTTTCCCTGTTAGTCATCCCTTAGTTCTCTGTTCATTGTTGGGCTCAGTTGCCCCTCTCTTGAACACTTGGTGTATATTTTATCAGTGGATTGGTGGGTTGGCAAAACTTTCAGGAAACAAAACTTGGCAAGGATCTTTTCTCAATCTAGTGTTTGCTGCATCTTAGTGACTAAATATGAACTAAGTGGCCATTTAATTTTATTCATGCTACATTGATTACCGTTAGGGAAAGAAGAGGGTTTGGGCAATGGCAAGTTGATGGTCAGCCACAGCCACCACTGACTTAGCCTCTTAACATCCTTTGGAGGAACCACAAGCAGCACAGATCCTGACACTTATTAGGAATTTTTGGTAACTGCCAATGATACCTAGGTTTTGTTTTCTTTGATTTAAAATTTTAATGTTCTCTTGGACAAGTGATTGGGGAAAAAGCAACTACTTATGCTTCTGTCTGTAGGGAAGTGAACATCCTCTTGCTGCTATAATTTTGCATTTATATAGCATTTGAGTGTGAGCTAAGTGCTTTTACAATCAATTTTATTATTCAGTTTAAAAGAGAGCCTACAGTCACCCCTGTCAAAATTTGTTTGGTGTTATTCAGGGAAGGGAATCTTTTATAAAACTGGCCTTCTGTGATGGGGAAAACTGATCAATCAAAAGACTAGAAATAATGAGGGACAAGGTGAACATCATCTAAAGACAGCTGTTGATAGAAGACATTGGCCACATGGTACCTTTTTTCACAATGAAAGAAGGAAAAAAAAACCCCACAAAACCAAGTAGAAATACAATCTTTCAGAAAGCCAACTCCCTCATGATTTGGTTTGTAACTGCAGTACTCAGGGATGTTTTACAAGTGAAAATATGTGTCCTTAAATCTACATCCTTAAAGTATTAGGTTTTATTTAGAGCAAGTGTTGGCAAACTTTTTCTCTACAGGGCCAGATATAAATATTTCAGGCTTTGCAAGGCCATGCTGTTTCTGTAGCAACCATACGACTCTGAAATTGTAGCACTACAGCAGCAATAGACAATACATAAGCTAATGGCCATGGCTGTTTCAATAAAACATGGTTTCTACAAGCAATGCCACCCAGATTTAGCCTGTGGGCCATTGTCTGCCAGCCTCTGATCTATAGCACTTCTGAGAATCGTTTACAGACTAGGGATGTTATAGATTAGAGTGATTGATATTCAGCTCCAAGCTCTATGAAGGCAGAGATGGACTTGTCATGTTGACTGTTGTGTCCCTGTGTCTAACACAGTGCCTGACAAGTAGGAGATGATTAAACATATGTGTTGAATAAAGGAAGGAGTAGCAAGGCTCTCTGATGGAAAATTACCTAAGGTGGTGGGGTAAGTGGTTCTATATTCAGATTTTCAGGTTCCACATCATGTATTCTATGGTACTACCATGTTGGGTACAGCAAATATATTGCAGTTGAGTGCTTAATTCGGAGAACAAATCCAGGGAATGCTTGCAAAATGTAAAAGAGCCAGTGATACAAAATGATGGTAAAGAACAGTAGGTCTATGAGTCTCCATCAATAAAAATACATACTACATCCTTTGGAAGGGACCTGAGAGAGAATATATTCCAACCTCTTACTCAGGCTAGGGCTTTCATTATTTGCCCTGTTTTGTGTGCCTTGCTAACTAGCATTATGCTAGATAGCCTCTTTTGGTCCTCCAGATTTCTCCACTCCTCCATTCTGCTGATTCATACTGCTCTCTGCTCCCTCCACAGTCCTAACAATGGCCTGTAGGATGAAACGTCACAGCTCCTGTCAGGTGGTCCTTTCCCCATGGTGCTCTCTCTCCTGCTTCTGGTAACTGCTTCCTCTTCTCATCCTCTTAGGCCTGGAGTAAATGAAGGATGACCTTGCCCTTTTCTGTTGTTGGCCACCAGGATATTGTGTTTCCCCCTTAGGTCACCCACACTTTTAGAAACAGTGTCTTTATTTTTTTATTTTTTTAAATGTATATTTATTTTTGACAGAGAGAGAGACAGAGCATGAACGGGAGAGGGTCAGAGAGAGAGGGAGACACAGAATCTGAAGCAGGCTCCAGGCTCCGAGCTCTCAGCACAGAGCCCGACGTGGGGCTTGAACTCACAGACCGCGAGATCATGACCTGAACCGAAGTTGGACGCTCAACCGACTGAGCTACCCAGGCGTCCCATAGAAACAGTGTCTTTATTAAACTCTCCTTATATTACCCAAATTGTGGTGCCCTTAGCTTTCTCCTTGGACCCTGGTGGATATAGTATTCCTACCACTTTTTCAAAGGCACCTATTGTATGTCACTGAATGACTTTTAAGTCCCCCAAAGTCAGTGACTGTGGCTTCTATTTCTTACAATCACAGGATCTCAGGGTGAAAGTGATCCTGGAAGGTGAGCCATGTAACTTTTCTGTTCAGGGTTGGGGTGCATTCTGCCCCATCCTTATCAGAGCTCATTGTACCTGAACACCTTCCACAGAATTCACTACTCTTAATGTTCTCTCACACATCTTTAGCCACAACTGACTGGTAGAATATGTATAGTTAATTTCCATCCATTGTCCTTGTCTTGTTCCTTGGCGTTTCATGGAATAAGTCCAGTTTACATTCCATTCCTCTTTTCTTCAGACAGCAGGTTTCTGAGTTCCTTTACCATCTCTATCTATTTACAAGCAGTACCTAGAACAGAATCTCTTTTTCCATCTGTTGTCTGATCATGCTCAGTTGAGAATGAGCATGATAACTTTCCATGGAGGCTTACTACCTCTGATGAATAGAAGGATCAATATGTCCTCTTTCCTTGTTTTGGAGATTTAAGAGGGAACGTGATCTGACTCCATTCCATATTCCCCACCTCTGCCAATTTAAGTGTTACATGTCATGTAAACAGCTATCTTTGACAATGGCTTATTTTTTTCCTTGTTATTGAGTTTATATTTAAAGACTGTCTATCAAGGGACTAAAGTAGTTTACAAATTGTAGATCTATAGAGGGCTATGTCTACTACCCAGTTTCCTTTTGCTTTTCTTCAAATATCAAAAGTACATTGATCATCATTTAATTATTTTAGGGAGTACTATTTAAAGTATTTTACTGAACTTTTGGAGCGCCTGGGTGGCTCAATATGTTAAGTGTCCGACTTTGGCTCAGGTGATGATCTCATGGTTCCAGAGTTCGAGCCCCATCCATATCTGGTTCTCTGCTGTCAGCACAGAGCCTGCTACAGATCCTCTGTCTCCCTCTCTCTCTTTGCTTCTCCCTGGCTCACACTCTCTCTCTGTCTCTCTGAAAAGTAAATAAACATTTAAAAAAAAATAATAAAGTATCTTACTGAACTTTTCATTTAGGTTTCAAATCTCAACAGCATATATCACCAGACTCACAGATTTTTTTTAGCATTTTGTTCCTTTTTTTTTTCCTGGACATTCACTCTCACTTATGCCAATTACTATATCTCTTGCATTTTGGAAATATAACAAACTATTGAAAGGCAGTATTTTTTGGTTGCTAATCAAACTGACTTTAAGGAAATGCTCTGAAGTAGGTTCTTAAGTATATCATTCATTTAAGTCAATTTTTATAATGAAAGTCCAATTTATTTTTTAACAAACCTCCAAAATATCTGTCAGCTTCTTTAATTCGTCCTTCTGATTTATTCAGTGAGCTCATTCCCAATTTCATTTTTGATTAGATTGGCTTCACTGCAGCAGAAGTCAGGAAAATAAATCCTCTTGTATTTAGTGTGTGCTTTGGTTTAAGCTGGATGAGTAGAAGAATGAAAACAACCCATTAGAAAGTAATGTTGATTGTTAGAGAGAGAGAGAGAGAGAGAGAGAGAGAGACGTGACTTTCTAAATTTTTAATAAAATTGCTTGGAAATATATTTCAGAGGCTGCTTGCCAATTGCTCCTTTTCCCATGCCTTCCTTCTATTTTCATGAATATCTGTTTCTGACAAGATTAAAAAACAAAACATACTTGTGATTCTTTTCAGATTCCTCAAATGGGTTTTACAGTAGCTGATTGTTTATGATGCATTTCTTTTTATCTCTTAGAACAATGGTAGGAGAAAGCTACTTTCTCTTCTGATCTGTTTGTATACTTTATTTGAAGTTCTATTATTCATGCATTAGCGTGTATTTTATTTATTTTCTTATTTGTCTGCCTCCCCCAGTAAAAGAAAAGCTCCAAGAGAAGGGGCATACTTAGGTCCAATGGCTGGCCCAACATTTGTCAGCAGAATATAAATGGATCATGACAATCTGCCATTTTATAACAGTGCGCAAAACACTTAGGTAGTTCTCAAGAAGTTGCTGCTTCCTAAAAAAAAAAAAAAAATTTCTCTTATAAATACGGGTCCTAAATTATCCAGTTTTATAAAGATTGTTTTATCTTTTAATTAAAAAAAAGTCCACCATCCATAATCCTTTAATTTGATAATTACTAAGCACTATTTCGTGTATGTAATGAATAGATTATAAAAAATACATATTTCCAATAAGCTTTCTTCATCAGAATCAGTTTCCCCAAGCCAAAATTATGTGCTTTACATGCTTCATGCATGCAAGTAACTATGGCATAACTGTGGATTGCAAATGAAGCAACCATTTCAGCTCCAAGACCCCGCAGTACATTTTGTACTAGATGGCTGATGGTAAATAACAGTCAAATTCCCAGTTTCCCAGTATATTCCAAAAATATGACTCCGGCATAAAATCACTGAGAATGGCAAAGCACATAGCAGGAGGCTGGCTTCTTTAACTATTAATGTGCTTACCTCATTACCATGCCTCATTGATAAAAAGCTAAGATTTAGAACAGAATTAAAATACAACTTCAGAGCGTAGTTCATGTGGTCTGAGTAAATGTTTGTACATTTTGTACTTTCCAGTCATTTAGTATAGATTTCTGACTAGAGTCCGTTCTTCACCAGCCTAATATTGGCGTGGTGTTGGAGTCTTCCCTCACTTTTTCTCCCTCTCTTTAGTCTGGCAGCAAGCCCTACCATTCCATAAACATCTTCCAGAACTTCTGGTCTTCTGTGTGCTCACTTTCAGTGCCCTGGCCTAGCTCTCCTTCCAGCCCTTCTTTCGTGTGTGTTGAAAATAATCCTGAGCTCCTTCCTACCCAGCACCATCCACTTCCTAAGACACTGTTGGGATCATTTCGCTCCTTCACTCAGAAGACTACGCCTGTTTCCATTTGTCCGGTCAGCACTTCCTGACTGGCTCTCAAGATCCCAACTTCCCTATCTTGTATTATTTTCCATTATTCCCTAAAATACCTTATTCTTTAGTCTCTTGGACTCCTCTCCCATAACTATATATGCCATTATCTGCTGTCTGCTTACTGACTCCATCTAAAGTGCTCTTTTGCCTGCTCTTTGCCCCTCTGAAATCTGCTCATCCTTCAGATCTCCCAGGCCTGCTTTGGAGTCTTTCTCCTCCTGTTCATGTTTGCCTATATGTGTCTCTTCTCTGAGCTCTTAATAGATTTATAGTCAGACCCATGTGGAAGTGCAGGCTTGGGAAACAGTGGGCCTGGGATTGAGTCATGGCCATGTACTAGTCTCAAGTAGACCAAACATTGCATTGAGTGTTTACTATGTTCATGATAGAGTTCATAGGGGTCACGTGCCTAAACTGATTTTATCATTTTGGGAATACCTGGATGGCTTATTCCGTTAAGTGTCCAACTTTGACTCAGGTCATGATCTCACGGTTCATGGGTTTGAGCCCTGTGTCAGGCTCTGTGCTGACAGCTAGGAGGCTGGAGCCTGCTTCAGATTCTGTGTCTCCCTCTCTCTCTGCCCCTCCCCCGCTCATGCGTGCGCGCGCTCTCTCTCTCAAAAATACACATTTTTTAAAAAGTACTATTTTGATTCCCACTTTACAGATGAGCAAACCGAGGCACAGAGAGGTTGAGCAACCTGTCCAAAGTCACTCAGCCAGGGAGGGGGCAGAGCTAGGAAGCTTGGCTCCTGAACCTGCTCTCTTCATCCCTCTCCTATGCTATTCTTGTCTTGGAAGACATATTTGAAATGACATATTTGATAGGGATTTTTAGGGTTTATTGATATGCATATTACACTTTCCTGTCTCACTGAGCAGTCTTTGGAGGAAGAAAATCTAACAGTGAGTTTAGAGTTAGTGCGCCTGCATATGTATTGTGTGTGTGCGTGTTTTGCTGTGGTGACAAGCTGGGATGGGCATCAAGGCAGGCACAAGGTAGTTTTGGGGGAGCCGACGCCTTTCCAGGTTACACTTAATTCCTACTCTCAAACCTGGAAACTATATTGTAGAAAGAATGTGTGCACAAAGATGAATATTAAAAAATACAATTTTACCACTTGTTAACTGGATATCCTTGAGAAAGCCCCCCTCTCTGAATGTTAATTTCCTGAGCTCTAAACAGTGAGACTAAATTGTACTTCACAGAATTATTAAGTGAGATGATAAAATGAGGTAATTTAATGCAGTACTGGATGTAAAGTGAATGCGCGGTGTCTACTATGCAGAGGTGTTCAAGAGGTATTTATGTTTTCCTTTGAGGCTCCATACTCCAGCCAGGCTCATGGCTTTTCTGATCTCTGCTGACGCTCTTCCGTTTGTCTCTATAGCCAAGCAGGCCCTCATTTCCACATTGCTAAAATCTCCTTAACTTCTCCTGTCTTTTCTTAGGTACTCTCTTCTTCATGAAGCTTTCTGCAACCCCTTGGCTGGAATTAATTTCCCCTTTCTGTGAAGTATTTCACTTCTGACCTCTTTATCGTAGTCATCTGTGTACTGTATGGCTTCATCTTTCCCACTGAGCCCAGTGCTAGAAATAATAAAAGATGAAGACCCAGTCCATGCCTCTGATGAGCTCACTTGTTGTCAGGGTAGAGAGACCCCCACATGACTGGTGATACTACTTTATGGTAAGATTTCCAGAGTGCTGTGGAAATGCAGAGAAGGGCACAGTTAACAGAGCCAGGGGGAGGAAGGAAGGAACAGGAAGTCTAGAAGATTTCAGACACTGGAGGTTGAACTGGGCCTTAAAGGGTAAGGGAAGAGTCTGCAGACAGGGGATGGGGAAAGGGTGCTTCTGTCAGGGAGTGAACATCATGGACAAAGGTGCATAATCATGAGAGCATGAGGTTTGTTCTGAAGCCACAAGTCCTCTGTGGCTAATTGCCCAGGGGCACGGGAGAGAAGTCAAGCTAGAGGGTAGCAGTGTTTTTGGTTTTCAACAAATCAGTTGTGTGACAGATCTAGCTTCAAAGCAATTTTGAAAAAAAAAATACATGTTGAGTTGTTTCTTCATTATGTCCATTTGAACCATCATGGAGACTGACCAACAACTTATACTATTTTGGGTGCATGAAGAGAAAGGTTCAAGTGTTGTGACTGATTATGTTCATTGCCAAATTGGAGGCTAAGTGCTGAGTGCCACTGAAGAGGGATTTTGCCGAGTCAGAGAATAATCAAAAGAGGCTCAATATTATGATGTTATGATGTTATGATGGGTATAGAAGATTTGACAGGATTTTGCTTACTTCAGATCCTTGGCGGGTGAGTCAGGAAAGTCGGCTTTATACTGTTTTGCTTTCAAGAGTGGACCTGGGCTTCATAAGCAGAAGTTATAGAGTGTCTGGAAGGAGTTTCTCAGAACTGACCATTAGGTAATCCGGTTTTTAATACTGTAATGTCCATGGGGACCAAGTTGGACTCCTGATTCCGTCATTGGGTGACAGATGGGATCATTTCTTCAGACACCAAGCTCTTAGGAGTCCATTACACATGTTCAACACTGTTTTGGTATTCAATATATTTTATTATATTTGAAATCTATTAAAATAGATGATCTGTGTCAAAATATACTAATTTAATGTGTGTACATGACAGACAATATGGGAAGATGAAAAGTTTTAGAATGAAATTGTATCTTCATTTCCATAATATTATGTGACTGAATAAGTTACTCTCTGAGCCCACTTGCATGTTGAAAAAGCAGGGATAATAGGAATTATATCACAGGGTTATTGGAAGGATCAAATATGATGGATATGAATCCATATATATATTGTTGCATCATGCAAGTACTGTTAGTGAAGGTACTTTTTTTCCTTTTCTGTATTGTGTCTTACTTACTATGACTTTCTAACAGCACTGAGCACCCAGAAATAAAATATAGTGACATCACCCAAGTTTTTTTCTAAAGTGGAGGCTTCCTTTCATCACTGAGGTCTATTCTTGAATGTTTTCCCATTGAATAATAAATGTCAGTTTATCCAGAAGGGCAAAGGAGTGATGGCAAGTTAATCTAAAGTTGTAACTCACTCTCTACCATCTAGAGGCATCTCCAGATTACAGCATACAGATATTACTTTCTGTGGTTATTTCTCCTTCACTTTATATTAATACAGACATATATGCATAAAATACTTGGCCTTAATAAAAATCTGGAATACTTATGCTCATTAATATGTAATTTAAAAGTTACCCTGAGTTTCCTAGTTTAGCTCCTTAATTTTGAAAAAGAAAGCCTGTGTAAATGTGTGTGTGTATGTGTGTGTACACACACATGTACACTTGAGTATTTGCATATACACACACACATTGAATACGGCTGCAGATTGTTAGGTGTTCTTTCTCCTGCTGAAAGACTTTAAATTGTTCATAATTGTTTTAATTAAGAAAATGTTGATTTTTCTTTCATTAGTTTTAAATTCGTGTATCAAATGTTTAAAAGATTTCTGTATATCCTATTAATGAAGAGAGACATAATATGAAATGATTAGTCTAAGAGGCTGACTGTTTATGTGTTTATTATGACTATTATTGTTAGTATCATCATGTTGTAATTTACTCTGCTGTTACAATTCAGCTTTGGACATTGAACTCTTCTTGCCACTGAGTAAGATTAAAACAGGGAGAGAAATTTGCACACATCTTATATATATACATTTTGTACACAGGCTTCCCAGTATACTTACCTATTAGGCTAAATGTCACTGAGTTTTTACTCTGTGCCAGGCACTGTGTTAAGTACTTTACATGGGTTATATATGTCATTGAATTCTCTCAATAACCCCTATCAAGCAGCTTCTGTATTTGCCTTTTTTTTCAGATAAGCAAACTGAGGCTTGCAGGGGTTGAGTGCACAAAGCTTAATACTTATAAGTGGTGGAGACTGGATTTTAGTGAAGCTGTCTGATTTCACAGCTGGAACTTTTCACTGTACACCACACTGCCCCGATGCTTGTATAATTGCGGACTCGGAATTGGGTAAGACCAGTCAATCCACATAGCTTTCACATCAGTGTAGAAATCTGTCTTCATCTCAGACAGATGGCCATTCTGCCTCTGCTTGAGTAACTCCAGTAATTGGAATTTCATAACTTCACAGGATAGCCCATTCCATTGTTGGACAGCTCCTATACTGGCACTTCCAGTATTCATCTATTTATTGGAAACTTGTCTCCCTGTAATTTCCATGCACTTGTCCTAGTTCTGCCTTCTGGAGGATTATTGAACACCTCTCTTCCCTCTTTGGTCTGGCAGCCTTTCAGATGCTGCTGTGCGCAGAGTCTTCTCTTTCTACAGCAACTCCATGTGCTGTCTCCAGAGCCCTTGCTCTTGCAATCACCCATTCTGACCATTCTGTTTCATCGGTTGCTGCTGATGAGTTGTGGTATATAGAACTGGACGCAGCAGTTTGGCAACTGGTACAGTGGAAAGACTGCTGGACTGAGCTGTAGCACCTAGGTTAAGGTGTCAGCACTACTAACTGTGTGACCTTGGGCAAGTGGCAAAAGACCTGAGCTTCAGACCCTCACTCATAACATAGGAATAATAATTTCCTTAAAATACAGCAGTATGGTGCTGGGAAGAAGCTCCGTGTATCATGGCCCTGGCCTCAGGCCTGTCAACTTCCCTCTCTTTGGCCTCTTCTTCTACACTCTTCCATGTCAGCATAACGTTGTTTACTTACCTCCCTTTGCATCTTTGTTCAAAAGTCATCTGCCAATTGAGGCCCTTCTTGAGTACTGTATTTAAAATTGCAACCAATCCCTTACTGTCTCCCTCCATCTTACCTGCATGAGTTCTCTCAGCTGTGTTCATCACAATTTGGCACACATGTATTTTACTCATTTATTTTGTGACTCCGTCCACTAGACTGTGAGCTCAGGAACTCACCTGTTTCCATCACTGCTATATTCTCTGGACATAGGAGGCAATCGAAAAATACTTACTGAATAAATGAATGAATTACCATCATGTTTCTGTTTCTGGTGTAGAGTATAGTTGGCACATTTACGAATTGTTCTTTTAAAATTTTTACTTTAAAATTTTTTTTAATTTTTATTTTAGAGAGAAAGAGAGCATGAGTGGGGGAAAGGAGCAAAGGGAGAGACAGAGAGAATCTCAAGCTTGATCCCACGATCCTGGGATCATGACCTGAACCGAAATCAAGAGTTGGACACTCAACTGAGTAAGCCACAGGCACCCCTTAATTGTTATATTAATGTTTCAATTTCATAAATTAATTGGTCAGTCAATTTCCTTGTGCTACAAGGGTATTTTCTGACAGAACAGTTATCTGAGCTAGACTCCTGGAGTAAAATAGAATTTTCAAATTAAGAAATGTTACTGAAAATGAAAAAAAAAATCACTGTCTTCAGTTTCTAATGACTCAGGGTTATAGTTTGGTGGGTAAATGAATATAAATTTTCATTTTAAAATAGCAATTGCTCACTGAATTTCCTGTTAATGTGCTCACTATAGCTATTCGCCATCCTGATTTCTGATCCGTAGTGTATCTTACAACCACAACTTTTGTCTCAAAGTACACAGCCCTACCTAGTTGGCTGTTTCTGCATTAATATGTTTTTGTTTGTTTTGTTTTGTTTTGTTTTGAGTTCATGGATGGAGGATAAGACAGAAGTGCAGATGTATTTAGGCCATACAGATAGGAGACTAAGTAGGGCCAGAGAGGTGCTGGGATCTCAGCTTGCCTCCCAGTGTGAACAGAGTCTAGGAACCATGCTACCTGCCTAGACATGGATCTCAAGGTTGGGTTAGTAAAACCTTATTCA